>NC_143221.1:13347279-13649879 GCF_030267445.1 Bombyx mandarina
GATCGAAGTCTAAGCTGTATTAAATAATGGCAATCCCACCATTTAAACAAAGAAAAAATTACAACGACACAGCAGAAATTGCCATGGCGTTGTGTTGCCACCGTCCAAATTCACAATACGCTCTACCATCATTATTATTTACTTCATTTAAATTCTGCGCAGGTTATAGACAACTATAACTTATTTGTGAAATCGAACTCAAAAATATTACTAGAATTTAAGAGTTCAATATATATGTGTTGGTTTTTATGTATCAAAAACACGAAGGAACATGATTAACACAATGAAATAAAATAAAATAATATAATTTTTTTTTTAACGGGCAACAACAGAATGCGTAAAACGAACCTTTGATACAGCGCAGTATTTGAACATAATCAGTTTATAATCCACCATTATTATTTATTATTAATTTTATTTTAATTGACAAAATATAATAATGCTAAGTAGGTAGTTAATTTGACCTTATGTTTTAGCCGAAAAGTCGTTTTGTTATTTATTAAATACCAAATTATCCAGTTATGATACTATGTTTAGTTCCGCGTTTGTATTTCATTTTGAGGTTAAAACGATTAAAAGAAACATAAAATTAAAACGGATCACATACCTCCATTGCTCCGATATCGGCCTTAACGTAATTTAGACGGAATTCGTTAGTTCCATACAAAGCTATGTTTTTAAAATGCATAGTTCCAAGTGTGAGTGACTGTTTGACGTCCGGAACTGGGTATGGATCTGGTAGTTTAGCTCCCGGCAGTCCCGTGGGATCCGGCTGTTTATAATGCTCCAGAATAGCCAAGATATTATGACTGAGTTTTTTTTCGCCTTCCGAAAGTTTTTCATCTTCACTCGACACCTCCTCGGGTATTTCTGTAGATTTGAGAAATAATATAATTTTGAGTGACGCAATTTTGGATTTACGTATTTTCTTTAATGTGGCTGTACCAGTTTGCTTCTTGTTTTAAACTTTAAAAAAAACGATACGAATAAATTGAAAACGTCACAATAGATGACAGGCCGTAAAAATGAATAGAAAGTAATGTTTTAATCCTGAATTGGTCACAAAACACAATGAATCCCACCTTGGCAGTTCCTAAACTGGAACAAAATCACAAGCACTAAACACAAGGCAATCTTCATTCTGTAACGTTGTCCTCTACTGCGGAGTTATTGTACGCACACTCATTCATTCCAGACTGTATCAAGGGTCATAGTTTATCGTTTGCCGTCAATTCGAACCACATTATTGATATCGGATGTTTAATTTGTCGATGACGTCACGTTAACTGCATTTTAGGGATGGAAAAGTATTAAAATTGGCTTTATCTTCATAATTTGACATCGTTACTTAATTTAAATATGCAGTTTCATTTTGTTTCGTGTTAAAATTCGTTTTAATGAGTATAATTTGCTTTTAATGTCCCGCTAATTCTGGTTTCGTCTATTAAGACAATGGCAACCATGATATAATATAATAGTTTGAAACATAGTTCAGTTAACGCATTGATAAGGTAAAAATGAAGTCATTTTGAAGTATTCACTACTCTGTTATGAAAAGTACCGGGAAAAGATCAATAATACACAAAGTGTTGTTATTCGCCCAAATTTATTTTATCACTTTCAGAGTATGCTCCTTCAGAAACTAAAAAGTACTACTCTGTCAAGAAAGTATCGGGACAAGATTATTAATAATACGCAAAATTTTATACATTCAAATTTAAGATTAAAAGATCTAATATTTTTATTTTAAACTAACATTCTTATACTTAACTTGCTTGGTGGTGGTGGGTATAGCGAGCTCGCATAGGTCGGTTGTGCCTGGCCGTGATAATGCCTGGAAATACTAAGAAGCCTGAACCCAGAAAAAGTTTTAATAATTTAAACTGGTTCATGATGTAATAAGTAGCGTATACTATAAGAAGCATGATTTATATTCATATGTGACCCTTTAAGCGCAAAACTTCTCAGCGTATTTGATAAAATTGTAGAGAATCCAAACTGTTATTATATAACAAAAATAAACTAACTGTTTGTATGTACGATAAACTATGAATTATTTTTCTTTAATCATGCCATCTGTTGACAAATTTATAAACTAATTTACAATTTGAACTGTAACTTAGATTTAGTTTTTAGTATTTTAATCAGATGTCGCTTATTTAACTTTATTGTTTTATTTTGTCCATTCGCGGCATTGTCGATCCGTGTGCTTAATGCGAGTTTTTTTAACGTTTCGATCGCATAAAACTTATCTAAAATTTGTATGGAGTTGGAACAGCTTCCCTTTGTTTGCCGCTAGTGGCGCTGTGCCAACTCCATTCAAATTTCATTCCCTCTATATGAAAAGAACGCTGTGTTTAAGCACAGGTCACCGTCCTAGCCGAACCTGTCGCTTCCGACGAAGGGCTCGACGAGTAAATTAACCCATAGACACAGCCCACTGATTTTCTCGCCGGATCTTCTCAGTGGATTGCGTTTCCGATCCGGTGGTAGATTCTAGATTATAAAGGAAGGTAGGTAATCTAGATTATAAAGGATTTTCTTGCCAAATTCCATCCGAATCGTTTCAACCGTCTTTGCGTGATTAAGTAACAATCTATACTAGTGGTAGGGGACCTCTTGTGAGTCCGCTCTTGTGAGTATCGGGAAGGTACCACCACCCCGCCTATTTTTGCCGTGAAGCAGTAATGCGTATCGGTTTGAAGGGTGGGGCAGCCGTTGTAACTATATTGAGATCTTAGAACTCAAGGTGGGTGGCGCATTTACGTTGTAGATATCTATGGGGTACAGTGACCGCTTAACAGCATGTGGGCTGTGAGCTCGTCCACCAATCTAAGCAATAAAAAACTTTCAAACAACGTTTCACGTGAACATTAGCTTAGATTCTATCTAAAGGTCTATCTAGGGCCTCTATTCTGGTATCATGACAACAATTTGACACGTGAAGGTTGTACATAATATGATCGATCACGATTATTTCCTAAGAAACGTTGTAGGTAAGTGTGAAATGATTTTCCTTAGAAACTAAGCACTAACTACTTAAGTGTCTTATTACATACGGTCAACCGTGACTTAGTTATGGTTTTCAAAGGATGCTCATTTACGTTCTGATATACATAATACATATGAGGCCATCAGCTCAAAAGTGGCCTAACTCACATTATTTTATATTTAAGCTTATATTGGAATTTATTTAGATCCTCATATATGAGATGTACCTACATGCTACATATGAGCGACTCACGCGATACTCAAAGTCATGGGACATCAGTGCTACTAACTTAATTGTTTTGGTTGTATTTTGGGAAATGACAACGGAACACTGAATATAAGAACATAATACAGTGTATTTTGATATAGAGTAGTATACTATATATATATATACACACATAAATGGTATGCTATACAGGTATTTTATTTATTATTTATCTGTGATAGAAGCAATGTTTACATACACTAATCGGATGTTTTACCTTAGCACAAATTAAATAAATTATATAAATAAATTGTCACATGTGCGACGGATCATCACTCATGAATGGCCTGATTGATTTTAGATGGATTCTTTTCGTTGCTCACACCGGTAACAAGGGACAGTCGTAAGTTTGTTCTTCATGCAACATGAGTTAGCCAAAGCCGACTGCGGTGATTTCAGTAGCACATCAAGATAAAATAATAACATTTAATGCTAAACAATATATTTATAAGCATCGTAGGAGCTATATAAATCGTCACAAGATGTTATTCCAACATTCTAATTAAATTTTCTACATCAAGGACGAACTTAATTGAAAATTAAGAAGCTTCTACAATGAATGTTTGTTTATCATTATTTTAAATTAGGCTATAAAATAATTATTAAGTGATTTTATATTTTACTCATTAAGATTGCTTATGTCACTGCGCTGGAAGAATTTGTATTAGCAATAAATTGTGAAGACCAGAATGAATTAACTATTGTTAATTTTAAAAGAATTAGGTTGATGTGTTGCTTAATTAACGTGCAACATTCGTTTATGCTATTAATTAATAATAGCGTATTAATAATGTCATAAGGAAAACGAAAAGTAAAAATGACAGTCTTTTCGGGCACTTAAAACTAGTCTTTTTATTCTTTCAACTACTACACAAAACTAGTCTTTTTCATTTTGTCATTTTCAAAGCTATATGATGTCTACCCACTCTCGATGCCGGACGGAGCGTGAGCTTTTTCACCAATCTAAGCGATGGAAAATAAAAGCTTATAAAATATATTATTAAAGCAATGTCATTTTCTTAATTGACTTCAAACAGGAGGAGGTTCTAAATTCGACGGTTTTTTTTTATTTGTTCTAAACTTTTTTCTAGATGAACCAATTTAAATGATTATTTTTTTAAAGCTAATACTTTACCTGTCCGGTTTAATTTTTTTCCAAATCTGACCACTAGGTTTATAGTTATCCTTATCATCCTTAATTGCATTGATTTTGACTACATCGATTATATTCTCATTTTATTTGACCGAATTCTGATTTATTTTTAGTTGAAATTTCGTATTGTTTGTTGTCTAAATAGAATAAAAGGAGACAAAGACGGTATTTTATTCTATTGGCTGTCAATCAAATATGTAAACGGGTTAATACGGGTTTGTCATCTATTTGATGGTAGGGTATTTTACAAGACCGCACATTTTGGAGGGTGATCTTGTTTATTTTGGCCGCAAACTAATCATACATTTCGACTTGAAAGCTGGGGCATCCGATAATACAGTTCGACCTCATGTTTCAAGGTCAGTGACGGCTATGATGTCTATGGGCTGCAGTAACGGTTTGACAATGCGGGCTTTAATGCCTTCTACTGATATAGTGCAATCGAAGCCAATTAAAGGAATTATTTCGTATTGATAATTACATAGGGTCTTCCAATACGAGATTTCCTTTTGATATGTATAAAAAAGAGTATTTTAAGCTAAATCATGGGATGTTTATTAAATTTTTAAGAGGGTTTTTATTGAAGTGTCACTGGTAGCGCTAAGGCTTTTCAGTTTCACAAGGACAGGTGTGCGAGCAAAGGCTCAGCCAGGAGGGGTGGGATTTGCTAACAGCTGAACGACCGCCTCCGAAGAAGACTTTACAACTCAAGAGCAGCACTAAGAGGAGGGTATTCCATTAACAATGGTCGCCGCGTCTACTCTTGCTGCACTATATTCTTCTTTTCGGCCATTTGGCCTGATATTAACAGAATAGTGATTTGATTTTTAAATCAAACCGCTTATTGTACCAACTAAAATGAATTTAACTTAAAACGTATTAGTGTATTCATTATTAAGTGCATGATTTGCATTCTCGAAGCCGTGTAAGGAAAAATGACATTCATAAACATTAGCTCGCGTTTTCTATAAAACGTTCCATTTTACATATCCTTATCGTGTTCTATGAGGTTGTATTATAAAATAATTTACATAATTTATTTATGATTTACTTGTCAAGATTGATTGCTAGATCTCTTTATCTGATTATTTAAATGATAATAATATTGAATGTTGGCATTTTAGCGTAATAATGGTGACTCACGGATATTTGGTATTATAAATCTGATATATTAAATGGTTAAATCGCGGCTCACTTTGAGCCATCAGAAGTTTGTAAATCATGGGCATATAGGCAAAAATGACGGGTTTGCCATGGTACCCATTCGCGGGCGTTCATAGAGTCGTCTTTATACATAGGATTGGTAGGATAATAGCTATTATTATATTAATATCTGGGTGGTATGATGCACAGATCTGGGAGCTAGAAAGGCAACATTCAACACAAAATAGCTGCAGCGTGGCAAAAGTGGAGAAAATTAACTGGTGTCACCTGCGACAAGTAGATGCCTGTCAAACTCAAGGATTTGACTCTGGCCTTATATAAGAGCAGTAGCAGTATATAAGACTCACAGCCCACCTGGTGTTCAGTGGTTACTGAAGCCCATATACATCTACCACGTAAATGCGCCACCCACCTCGAGATATAAGTTCTAAGGTCTCAGTATAGTTACAACGGCTGCCCCAGCCTTCAAACCGAAACGCATCACTGCTTCACGGCAGCAATAGGCGGGGTGGTGGTTCCCGTGCGGACTCACAAGAAGATTTAAATTGTATTGTAGGTTGTGTTTACTCAAGTTGTTTGATGCGCGGAATCTACCTAGCGAACGTCGGATCATGCTTCTCGTTACATTGCTGGTTTACTGAGTATTATTAACTCAAAAGACAAGCTAATTTAGTCCAAGTTTAGTAAATGAATATTATTTTCCATTTTACGTCAATGCAGTCTCGACTTCAGGAACGAACTCAACACATTCAATATAAAAGTCTAGTTATCCAATAGTCTAAAGTTTACTGAATAATCTAAATACATTCTCATAAGATCTTAGGAACCGGAAACCATGTGACCTAGACATGAATTCTTTTTATCTTCGAAAAGGTTTCTTATTCTTTTTTTTTTTCTGACTAGACCACGACCGGACTATTTATTTGGAGTTGACCTTCCTCCTCTTCGATTAATATTATCTTAATAATATACCTATATTAATATACTTATATAGACGTATTGTTTCGTGTATAAATTATTATTCAGTTTCTTCTCGGCTTATTTAATTTACAGTCAAATAATTTCGTTATGTAAGCCTTGGTACGTCAGAGATCTTATGTTTTTGAAGTTATACTTCTTTAGGTGCGTTATGAAAAATTGATGAGAGTGAAATTTTGCAATGCGCGCGCACCGTGACACAAAAGTAACATAATGAAGTTGCCCACTAAATCGCTCATTACAATACGACCGACGTAACTTGGCGAGTCTGAATATAGCCGCAGGTGAACTTTCGCGCATGTACGCTCGTAAAAAAAGAGTTATTAGCATTCATTTTTTAGTAATATAAATGACAAAATTATTATTCAATATAATTCATACTAAATATTATTAAATTATTAAAGTTAAATATTTATTATTAATTATTTAATACTCAAAAAAATTTAAATTAAATAAAAATAAAGTATAACTTCTTACGCGCGTACATAAGTACACGCACCCTTTTTTTTTAATTGTGAGATTAGATTTGAGTACAATATAAGATGTGCTGTGGACTCCTATTCCCATGTTCATAATTCAGAAGAAAAAAAAAACACGAATATTTCTGACATTAAGCCGTAAAAGTGTTTTAGTCACAAGGTTGGAAAAGTCGTAGGTATTCCGAGTAATTCCAACTAATACATTATCCTAGTCTGGCGTGCTAATTAATACGTGTTATTAAAATAATTTTATCCGATTAGTCTCACTGTAAATTTAAATACACGTAATTTGGTTTTATTGTTCGTTTTATTTTTGTCGTAATCAGTAATGTAATTAAAATAATGTATTCATCAACGTGAGTAATTAATACTAATATAAATTAACAAAGTTAGTCATTTTTAGTTTTTTGTATTCTATTTTTATACCACATACTTTTGTAGCAATCATTATTATTGTTTGATGCTTTCAAAAGAAAACAAATAAAAGAGTGCTACAAAAGACTTTTTTGTTTGGATATTTGTGTCAATTTTTTCCCTACCTATTCGATGGTAGCCTAAGGGGCTATTCCAGCTAACAGGTTCAACCTGAGAGAATTTGCTGACAAAAGCCCTAACAAGAGTAATGATTCGCCGAATCTACCATCGGATCCGAATCGCGACCCACTGAGATGATCCGGCGGGAAATTAAGTTGGTTGTGTCTATGGATTAGTTCGCTCGTTGAACTCTTGCTCGACGATGACGATGACCTATGCTTGATGAGCTTAAAAGCACCCAGAGTGGATCCGGGGATCCGACAAGACGTGTTTCGGGTGACGGCGGCTTTGCGTTGCCCTTGATTGGATATATAACAAATATGTATTAATTAACTATTTCCTACTAGGTAAATAGCAAACATTTGTGTCTTTCTTTTTTTGTTTTTTTTTTATTGCTTAGATACATGGATGAGCTCACAGCCCACCTGGTGTTAAGTGGTTACTGGAGCCCATAGACATCTACAACGTAAATGCGCCACTTACCTTGAGATATAAGTTCTAAGATCTCAGTATATAACGGCTGCCCCACCCTTCATTCCAAAACCCATTACTGCTTCAAGGCAAAAATAGGCAGGGTGGTGGTTTCTACCCGCGCGGACATATTATTGAATCTTGATTTTCGTCAACAAATATTCTTATTTTTAAAGTCTCGGGTCATTTGTTTATAACTACAAAGAGCCACAAAATTCCGGTTTATAAAGTTTTTATGAGTTGTTGCACTCTTTTTTCCAGTTCATTATGTGATCGTCATTAAAAGCGACGCAGGTCCCAATGATTGATCGATAATTTAATTAAGAAATAAGTAAAAGGCATGTTAATTTTAATATAGATTTACGCTCACAAAAAACCCTTCCATTTGATTAATGTCTGTAATTTATCTTTTGCGTTTATTGTGATCTTATTTCACCTTTTTCGTTATTCGACACGAAGCGTTTTAGGAGTCAGCTTATGTGTAGTTTTTAAAATTACATTTTGTTTGCGCTAATTGAAGGTGATGGTTCTTGCTTCGTTAATACAAATAATAAGGTGTAAACGATAAAAACAATACAACCTATAGTTTAGATAATAAACATAAAAAAAAACAATAATAATTAATTAATAACAAGTCAAACCTAAAATTGTTTAAACAAATTTTCATTAGGATATTAGGCTTAAATTAGTGTCATCGATCCTTGACACGTTTTTAAATCTTTATTCAAGTTAACCGAACGTCTTGCTGTTTGTGTAAATTCCGTATAGTGTAATTTACGTGTTTATACGTGTATATACATATATGTATTACTGGTGGCAGGTCCTCTTGTCAGTCCGCTCGGGTAGGTACCACCGCCCTGCCTATTTCTGCCGTGAAGCCGTAATGCGTTTCGGTTTGAAGTATGGAGCAGCCGTTGTAACTATACTGAGACTTTAGAACTTATATCTCAAGGTGGGTAGCGCATTTATGTTGTAGTTATACTGGTGGTAGGACCTCTTGCGAGTCCGCGCGGGTAGGTTCCACCGCCGGGCCTATTTCTGCCGTGAAGCAGTAATGCGTTTCGGTTTGAAGGGTAGAGCAGCCGTTGCAACTATACTGAGATCTTAGAAATTATATCTCAAGATGGGTGGCGCATTTACGTTGTAGATGTATATGGGTTCCAGTAACCACTTAGCACCAGGTGGGCTGTGAGCTCGTCCATCCATTTAAGCAACAACAAAAAACTTATTGGTAGCGAAAAGATTTATAAAAGTACTAGTAAATATTCTTGGATTAACCTGCTCCTCGTTACTAGATCTTCAAACTTATCCAGTCGATTTGATACTGCCACTAAATATCTAGGTGATTGGAGAGTAGAATTTTTAAATTAAGACGCAAATAATTAATGTGATGTTTTGCAAGATTCTATGACTGTTCCATCATGCCGGTTTCTTCGTGTATCAGCAGCCGAATGATGTGATTACAACGTAAATGCTGCCACCAACCTCAAGACACGAGTACTAAGGTCTCAGTTTTTACAGTACAACGGCTGCCTCACTTTTCAAACCGAAACGCATTACTGTTTCACAGCAGAAATAGGCAGGGTGGTTGGTGGTAGGTACCGGTGCGGACTGACAAGAGGACCTACTTACTACCAGTAATTACGCAAAGAAAGTGGCAAGAAATTTAGGACACGAAACCCAAGCGGCTTAATAATAGAAAAACAGCGAAATCTTAAGAATAAATATCAGCCATATAGGCTGTTTGTAATTGTTATGGACAAGAAACACTAATTTAATTCAGTTCGTAATTAAACTTGAGAAACTTGAATTTTTTTATAAAATAATTAACTTTTTTTTGAGTACTAACAATGCGTAGGAAAATAATTGGAATAAAGACGAGTCACTTTAGATAGTAACACAATTTTCAGGGTTAATAAGAAATGAGTAAAAAATAATAATTATTATCTATATCTATACTAATATTATAAAGAGGAAAGATTTGTTTGTTTGTTTGTTTCGAATAGGCTCCGAAACTACTGGACCGATTTGAAAAATTTTTCTTCCATTAGAAGCCGACATTGTCCCTGATGAACATAGGCTGCTTTTTTTTTTTTTGTTTTGTTTCATGTGTGCTTTAATGTTTCCGAAGCGAAGCGAGGGCGGGTCGCTAGTATTATAATAAGCGTTTTTTTCATATTTTTAGGATATACTCTTTTTTATGATTTATGCGGATGGGTGAGTAGCACTGTCCTGTCTATTTTAGGCCAAAGCTCAACATTCTTTTCTTGTTGTTCATATATAATTAAGAATTTGAACTCGTGTTTGGATAAAAAAAAAATCTACCTATGCTGATGGCCTTGAGGGGCTATTTCAGCTTCTCCTTGACGTGTAGGTGAGCTCACGGGGCTGAAACCGGAGTGTTGCTAACACTGGCCCTAGGAAGACCAGTGCTTCGCAGAATCTGCCACCAGACCGAAAACGCAACCCACTGAGAAGATCCGGCGAGAAACTCGGTGAGCTGTGTTTGTGGATTCATTTACTCGTCGAGCCCTTCGTCGCAAGCGACGGGTTCGGTGAGGGCGGTGACCGGTGCTTGAGGTACCTAAAAGCACCGTTAATGGATCGGGAGGTTCCGTAATGACGTTATTTGGACACTGATTCTTATCCGAAGACATTCGAATTTACATCTTGCGGTATTGTTGCCCAAGGTCCGTTGGTTGTCGTCAAGCCGCACCCTACGCAAGTTCTCTTTAATCTCGTCTTCATCATCAGTGCAGTGATGTCTACTGTTGGACATGGACAAAAGCCTTTATTATTTACTCACCTTCAGTCCTTGATTGAAGAAAACGTGGCTCGTGATACCGCAGTCAAATTGATTTACGGTATTGCTGGAGATCTGTAACGAATAAAATGAAAAATACGAAGCAAAAGGGTAATTATTGGTGGTAGGAGGCCACATTAATGGTGGTAGGGCGTTTTCTGAGTAAGCGCGGGTAGCAATTACCACCCCTCCTATTTCTGCCCTGAAGCAGTAATGCGTTTCAGTTTCAAGGGTGGGGCAGCCGTTGTAACTATACTAGAGACCTTAGAACTTATATCTCAAGGTGGGTGGCGCATTTATGTTGTAGATGTCTATGGGCTCCAGTAACCACTTAACACCAGGTGGGCTGCGAGCGCGTCCACCCATATAAGCAATAAAAAAAAGGTCATGAGGCTGCCAAGCCCTCGGATGTCCAGAACGTTGTTGGAATAAATCAAATTATCTTATACAATCTCCAAATTTCAAGTCAGTTCACGCTGTTGCTTGGTTTTTGCGAGAGGAAAGCCCACTGAGTTTCTCGCCGGATCTTCTCAGTGGGTCGCGTTTCCGATCTAGTCGTAGATTCTGCGAAGCACGACTCTTGCTAGGGTTCGTGTTAGCAACGTCGTCAGGTTTGGGCCACGTGAGCTCACCTACTAGATAAGGTTACGCTGAAATAGCCTCTCAAAGCTCTCAGCTTAGGTAGGAAAAAGAAAAAGAAAAAAAAAGCGAGAGGAACCCAATTTATTATAATGTTTTCCGTAGTTTTTTTGATGTCCACCACGCGAGAGAATCATCACCTTGAATACGCGCAGACAGGACGTAGGCTGAGTATAAAACTACTATAGATCCTCGCGTCACAGCAGTTCCTCGCAGTCTGCACCGCTGTTTACTACAAGGGACCACGAAGATGTTTTCTCTTCAAAAGTTTTTGTTGCCATCCTTTCTCGTATTATGTGTGGTCGGGAGCGGTCAGTCGAAGAAACAGATTCGTAAGTTCCTTTTTTTTTACGTTATCCGAATAGTGATTTTGTATGTTGCTTAAATTTAATAATGTACTTTGACGTAAAAATATTTTATATCTCAGTTATCCTATTTTTGTATGATTAGGTTGAATAGTTTATAAAAAAATAATAATATTAAGTTACGGTTTCTTCAATGAGTGTATTTTTTATACGTATATACGAAATTCAATCAAAATTATTGATTCGTTAAAATTTCGATTCATTTTAAATTTTAACATTGTCTTGTTCTATTTTGTTATTCATATTCTTTATTGATAACACTAGAGCTCCTCAATAGGTATTACATAAAAGTATAAAATCTATTTAAAAAGAAAGCAGAAAAATGGTAATTGTTTTTTTGCCTATTAATGTAAAGATTACTATTACATGAACAAAATGATCAAACATACGAATAGTATGTACCTACATTTCTGTGTATAACTTTACTTGACGAAAAACAATATTGTTTTTAAATAAATGCGCAACATTTAACTTTTTAATGCTGCGTTTGTAATTATTGACGAAATAAATTGGGTATTTTTCTTCTTCTTCTTCTCTGGAAGCGTCGGAGTCCGATATAGCCCTGTCTGTTACCCGTCTCGACCCTGTATCCGTAAATGCATTCTCCAGCGTTAAAAAAAAAGGTTATTATGTTAGGAACTTAATCAATGATTTTAAAAAAAACGGTCTACAATGTGTGAACAGAACACAAGAAATCTTCTAAATTACATCAATCGATTGATAAGTCTGTTAAATATCAAAAAGTCGTAGTGCCTTATTAATAATGTCTTGAAAGTAATCACTATAATGTTACAGTTAATCTAAATCAGAGTTCCCCAAACTTTTTTGTGTCGTAGACCCTTGCCATGTTTTTCCGTGTTGGGTAGACCCCCTACTTACCTGATATTGATTTCCTGTAAATTTCGAACTGTAGTAAAGTTTATTGTTAAAAACTTAAAGTAAAAACACATGTTAATTTATACATTTATTAATTGAATTTAAATTAAAACTACTCAAAATAAAATTTTGTATCTGTTATGTAAAATATACGTAACATAAAATAAACTACATATTAATAAAATAACATAAGCAATAAGTCAATATTTTTAGTGAGAAGGATGAACCTGATGCTTTAATAATAAATTATCAACATTTGGCGTCAATTTTGTAAGGGTTAATCTTAAATCTCCTCGGCTAATGATGTCTTGATATTATAAGATAGTATGATGTAAGTAAATAGGTACTATCAGTGTATGTGTTGAGGTCCACTATCGTGGACCCCCAAATTTTTTTTCGCTGACGTAGACCCCTTGCAGGTTGTCATAGACTCCTAGGGGTCGATATAGACCACTTTGGGAATCACTGATCTAAATTAATCATGCTTAGACGCCAAGAGAATATTATAACGCAAACTATTATTGTATTACATATAACATATATTTTATTGGTAAATATGTGGTTTTTGGTTTGTAAAAGATGTATGTATTTGTAATAATATTGTTGTCCTTAATAAATTGATTGTCTCTTTTAATTGACTTAAAAAAAGAGGAGATTCTCAATTCGCCTGTGTCTTTCTTATAAGCGTGTTTTGATGATTCTTTTTTTATTTGAAAGCTGGTACTTCTGTTTTTTGCCAGCGACCATTTAAGTTTTATTAAGATCTGACAATTAGTTTGTGAGTTACCCTTAATAATGCACTGCATAATTGACTTCGACTACATTAATTATAGTCTAATTTTATTTTGTAGTAGTCGATTTTCCTTTTTGTTCGATATCTTTTTGTTGGTACACAAATAGATAAAAAAATAAGTTAATGACTGTTTCGAATTAAATAACTTACAGGTTATGATATAAATTCATTTTGTTTTTATCGAACACTTAGACACACATTTAGACTTGTTTTTTTTTATTTTTGTTTATGAGTGGATTAATTTACAACTCTGGTTTTTAATAATCGGAGTCCGTAGTCATCACAGTCTGAATAGGGTAATTTAAATCCCTGAGATATCAAGATATATGCAGTATATTGATGTATATCAATTATATTGCATACCGGCTAGACGGCTGTTCCATTCTTCGTACCGAAAATCGATGAACCGTAATCGTGGTATACCTATATGCGGACTCAAAATTTACCACCATAATTGTTTATTTTTTTAATTCTGGCTCACGGACTTCCATTAGAACGAAGATAGTGTCTCCAAGAATAATTTAGGTCATGTCATTGGCGTTTTAATGAAGTTACCCGTCTCTAGCTTTAATTTAAGACAAATATTGTCTTAAACATTCTGATTAAAATTATTAATGGACTGCATTATACAGAAAATATAATAATTAGCGACACATTTTAAACTACCCGAGCGTGTATTTGTTGTTTTTGTTTGTTTGTTTTCATTTACATAATTTAATTAGTAGTGATGACGTATTTTGTTGTTGTTGAACAAAAAGTTGTTCCGTGGAAAGTACCCGAATTAGATTTTTCTTTACTAGGAAGTTAAAACTGACGACGCGGTTATGTAATATTTAATTAAAACTGCTTTTAAGGTTTAATCTTACGTTTATTATTTTCGTTTCATTATTTAGTGTTGTTTTAAATGTTTTATTGTTTTCGTAGTGGTAGAGAATATATATAACTATATTTGATGATTTTTGAATCAATATTACCTATATTATTAAATTATATTGACGACAGTTAGTGCAATTTTAATACTTGACAGTCACGTTGATTATAAACAGATTTTTGTAAGATTTAGTTTTAGTTAGAAAATGAGGATATTAAAGATAAATTTACTAACGTTAGAGTGTATGTAGATCGCACGGGTTCGTACCACCATTCTGCCTATTACGACCAGTGTGCTTAGTGCGAGTTTCTTAACGTTCACGATAGCGTAAAAGTTAACGTATGCAGTTGGAACAGCGCCCCTAGCGGCAAACGTACGCATTTTTTTTTTTTTTTTTTTTTTTTTTTTTTCCTACCTAAGCTGATAGCCTTGAGAGGCTATGTCAGCGTAACCCTAACTTTAGTAGGTGAGCTCACGGGGCTCAAACCTGACGATGTTGCTAACACGAACCCTAGCAAGAGTCGTGCTTCGCAGAATCTACCACCGGATCGGAACGCGACCCACTGAGAAGATCCGGCGAGAAACTCAGTGGGCTGTGTCTGAGAGTTAATTTACTCGTCGAGCCCTTCGTCGCAAGCGACGGGTTCGACGAGAACGGTGACCGGTGCTTGAAGTACCTAAAAGCACCGTTAGTGGATCGGGAGGATCCGAGATGACGTGTTTTGGGCGACGTCGACTGCTTTCCATTCTGTCCGCAGGATCGGGAATGGACGTACGCAAACGATCCCATTCCATACAAATATGAGCTAACTTTTACGTTATCGAGAACGTTAAAAAACTCGCAATGAGCACACTGAAGCTATTGGGCAGCTATTGTTATACGATTGAAGATTCGACCTTATCTACCTGCCTTGTCTATCGTTTCACGGTGGATGATGGCATTTAAATTGTGATTTCAATAGGACCCAGTAACTAATTACTCAAGCGAGCCGTAAGATCGTCTGCCATCGATGTCTATATCCAACACAGATTCGGAAGTCTACAGGAATTACAATGGTGGGAATGAGTGGCGGGAATCATCTGAACATATATGATTTTAATCTCTCCTTAGCCGGTCTCTTCATTGCTGAAGGTCGTGTCTAGCTTGAAGTGTTGATCGCTCGATGCACTATGATTCTCCAGGTCTTCCTGTCATTAGCGGTATTTATAGCCTCAGTTATTAGCAGGCCGGTGAGCGTCTTTACCAGACCAGACCAGCGGGTAGATGAGCGTCCGCGTGATCTTCTCCCGTCAAACCGAGTAACTACCATCAGCTTTTCCAGATTATCAGGGCCTATGCGTTATGATAGAGCTACTACAATTCAACGTCAAATCCTGTAAGCCAATGATATTTTATATGTAAAAAGAAGCAGATATGTTTCAAGCGCACGTCAAGTGAAGACTCGGAAACAGGCCAATTGGGACGTTTCGTCTTTAGTCGCGTCTAAACAAATGCAATAATAATATAACAAGTGCAATCGTTCCAATTATAGCTATCTTTTTTAATCACGCGCTTATCCCATCTTTTGTACTTTTCATTAATGCTACTTGTCAACATGTGTGTGCACATGTGTGGTAGGTATGTAGATATATATGGCGCGATCAGATTTGAAGAGTCAGTTACTATGAAGATAACATAATAATATTTGTTGTATAAAAAATCATTGCTGTCAGCGTTAATTTTTAAACAATTTATAAAGCATGGCGTTTGCTAATGAAGTTAAACTGTAAAACGAGCCGTATCGAGCAGATGAATAATAAGACTGATAATTGAATAGATTTAATTAATATATTTTTGAAGGTTAAATTATTATTAATTCCGTATGTATATATAATGGAGATCATCAAATCAACATGTGTCTTATGCATATTTTTGATTAAATGATTCATTGCTGTTCTGATAATGAAATCTATCGAAATTATTGTTATTTCTGTACATTTATTGATGGATTTAGAAGCGGAAATGCAATTTAAGCTTTATTAAAGTTTTGGAGAGGTTAGTTTCTATATATAGTTAGTTTTTAATTTGTTTAATGCAATTTAAGCTTAATTAAAGTTTTGATAAGGCTAGTTTCTATTTTTTAATATAGTTAGTTTTTGATTAGTTTAAATAATCTTGTAGACTGTTGGATTGAACCTGGTCTTTCCCATTTTCCTCTGCGAAACGGAGACATGTTGCATGAAAAGCTGCGATGGCAAAAAGATCGATGCCTTTGAAATGTGGGTCTGGCGGAGGATGCTCCGAATACCATGGACTGCCATGAGAACTAACGAGTCCATTGGAACAAAATACAATACGAGCAACACTCATAGTAAACATGGAAGTCCGAATCGCCTTAAAATAAGATTGGGTGTCTTGAGGTATTCAAATGACCACGAAAACTATAAATCCGAAAGTACGGAACTAAAAATCCGAAACTACGGGAATAATAAAGTGACCAAAAAACGCCGAAAAAGCAATTACAATTATGTCTACTGTCTTGTAAAAGCTGAAGGAAATACTAACCAAACTGCCAAGCCAGAAGAAAAGAAACAGAAAAAGAAAAAGAAAAAAAAAAGTTTCATCCGCATAATTGCTCCTTATCAATTACTGAAGTATCCTTTTAGACAAATAATACCTGTGCTAGGACACATTAGGAATGCATAGCAAACAAATATATGCGCCGTCATATGCGTTCATAGCTTGAATAAAGCGGCAATTTCTGTGGCCCACAAGACTGTTTATCCCCATACTGCTGTGAAGCAATTGTACGTGCAGATGATTAGGAAGTTTTATTGTTTAAGCAGCATTTTTTGTTATGTCAGCTTTATGAATTCCGTCAGTTTTTTCAAGGCAATTAAATATATTTTGTGCGAATTAGAATTTAAGATTCTCGCAAAAACTGTAGCAATAATTACCCGTTAAAATTAACATATTAATTATGCATATATGTAGTTGTAATATAATAATTGGATGAGTTAATTTGTGTAATTATTGATAATTATTGAATTATACTCAATAGTTACTCAGAAACCTTTTTGTTTCAAGTGGATGGTTTTTGGCAGCTATTTCTTTTTTAGTGATACGGTAGTGACGTATATCTTGCTTGAATTAATATACGTGAAGAAATCTTGTTTAAAACTTTATAGTTCTCTTTGTTTATCTTTTGTTGAGTAGCTAAACAGAACGGCATTAAATTTTTGAAAATGTCTTGTAATTAACCTTTCCATCATCAAAAGAGGCTTGTGGGGAGCTTTCAGTGGTAGTCCCCGGCATTGCTGACATCCATTAGCGCCGGTAGCCACTCACCATTAAGTGGGCCGTATGCTCGTCTGCCTACAGGGGCAATGTCAAAATTGTTTGGTTTATTTGAATATAGCAAGGCTTAACATTTCCAGGAAAAAGTTTGTATGAAATAAAATATGGCGGAAAACATCTGTTAAAGACATCAAATTGATCTCTGTTTATTTTTAATGCAAAGCACATAATAATACTTAGTCTCGGCATAAACATTGTTATAAGGAAAACTTGTTTTTTTTATTCTATTACATGTTACATTTATTACTTACGCTATGCTTTAGTTATTACACTAATCTAATATTAAGATATATGAATAATTAAAAATGATCTATCTCCGGTTGGCCTTAATATATTCTATGAAGCGTTGTGGCTAGATTGAAAAACGGATTTTTGATTTATAGGACATTTCGCCGCTATCACTAATACGGAATGTTTTAGGGTATCTACATTATTTTGGCGCTTAGAGCATGTCTAAAAGACATCAAGAGACTCGTAATGGCTGGTAATGTTAATTGAAGACGATCCAGAGGTTGGAGCTATAAAAGATCGAGTGATCAAGTGTCCGAGCACCTGGACATGTGACTAAGCGACGCACTTCACTGTGCCACTGAACGACATAAGTGCCTACAAATAACAAATAAATAATATTAAAAAAAAACAAAAAAATACGCTTTTATAGAAAATCCCACTAAAAATAGAAAATAAATCTTAATAAATTTGAATTAAAAATACTGTAAGAAAGAATGGTTTTATTGTAAAAAAAAAGCGAGGGGTGCATTGTATCAATAGTTATAAATATTTTATAAACAGAAACGAGTAGAAGGATTATTTTGATAATATCCTGAAAAGCACCCCACGCTTTTTTTTACAATAAAATAATTTTTTCTTACACTATTTTTAATTCAAATTTATTAAGATTTATTTTCGATTTTTTACTGGAATTTTCTATAAAAGCATATTTTTTTAGTTTTTTTTAAACTATTATTTATTTTTCATTTTTTAGTTGAATTTCAATTTTTTCAATTTTATTTTTAAATATCGGTTTACATCGGTCCTTAATGAGTATACCAAATTTCGAGTTGATTCGACGTTTTGAAGGAGGTCAAAATCATGTTCAAAGATTCCGTTACATACATACGTCTGAAGCGAATAAAAGCGTATTAAAAAGGTCTCAGGTGGACGCATCTAAGTGCTCAGAAATGAGTGATCAATTGGAGAAGGAGGAGGATAAGTCATCAAGAGGCATAACCAAACGGATTAAGTCGGGACTACACAACACCCACTTTTCATGTCTGTTGAAGTTACAAAGCTTACTTTCCAGTCGCGCTCGTGTGGATAGAGCTTTACAACCTTGTGCCGAGTCTTGTCGAAATGACAATTGGTTATAGAACACGGTATTGTGAGAGGATTAACCAGTTACTCGAGAATCGTGAAACACCTCAAATTTGGATTTAAATACAAAATGATCGCCATTCGCGTTTCGCCTAAGTTGTTTTGCTTTCACAACCTTATTATTGGTTTAGTTATAGATTATGTATTATGTGACGATAATCAATGCCTCTTGTAATTTATAAGTCATTCTCGTTCATTAATTTCATTATAATTGTTTGCTTTCAAAAGACGGTAATTTGGTTTTTTTTTATTATTCTTATGCTATTTTGTTTTTTCCTTCTTTTCTATGTACTTATATGTAGTTGCGAGTCAAAAATTACAGTTAAATCGATCTGTCTTGATGTTTTGACAATTCATTCCGAACGTCGAAGAATGTAATTTAATAAAAAAAATCGTTTCAATTCAGTGATTATAAATGAGATTTTAAATTGCAGACGAAGGCCTCCTTGCATTAAAAACTTTTTGTTCTAAGACCTGTCTTTAGATTTAGGCGTGTTCTGTTTCACACGGGCCAAATTAATTAGATTGTTCTCATAAACATACTGCCTAATTGTTATTCACAGAATGATTTTTTTTTCTTTCTAGCCGGCTACATACAAATTTGCAAACATGATCCGAATACAATCAGCGAATGCGTGCAGAAATCTATTGAGGCGCTAAAACCTAAATTAGCCGAAGGCATCCCCGAACTGGATGTTCCACCGTTAGAACCCTTCATCATTCCAGAGGTAATGTACAAGGTTCCGATTCATGCTTATATCAAATTTCTCTTGTAATAGGGATTTCTGTGTATAAGAGAAACGACATCTTAACCACTTATACATATTTTAAATTATGTGTAGAAGAATAAGCATTTTTTTTTAAATCCTTCATGTTCTGTCTTCTATATATATAAAAATGAATTTCTGTTTGTTAGTCTCGCTAAAACTCGAGAACGAGAATTATTTGTGAAAGCCCAGAGAAGGTTTAAAAGGTAGATAAATATGAAAATGCTCGGAATTAAATAAAAATAACAATTTTGTTTTTCCTTTGACCTGTCCCCCGTCGGACGGATTCCTTTTGTTTGTTTTAAGTTTATTTTATACAAAAGTTTAGGTCTTTTATTTATCGATTGAGGCACTACGAAGTCTGCCGGGTCAGCTTGTTAAAAATAAAATATAAGATAGTTAAAAGGTTATTGCCATCTACAGGGTCAATGGGAAACTAATAACAAGCCACCTAGTGGCCGACGCGAGTAAACAGATTTTGTTTAAGAGAAACGACCTAGCTTGCTTTGTCCTTTCCCTCTCTCCACGGTCGAGTGGTTTGTGAGAAGCTCTGCTTATTTTTTCACTCTCGCTCTTCCTAAATTATATCTCTTGTCTCTAACCGTAAACAATCTGTTGCAAGTTAAATTTTATTCTCAACGCACCTAAAGAAGTTTTACTTCGCGCAACACGAGTTAAAACAGTGTTTTTTTTTTTTTTTTTTTTTTTTCCTACCTATGCTGATAGCCTTGAGAGGCTATTTCAGCTTCGCCCTAACGTTAGTAGGTGAGCTCGCGGGGCTCAACCGGAGAGTTGCTAACACTGACCCTAGCAAGAGCAGTGCTTCGCAGAATCTACCACCGGATCGGAAACGCGACCCACTGAGAAGATCCGGCGAGAAACTCAGTGGGCTGTGTCTATGGGTTAGTTCACTCGTCGAACCCTTCGTCGCAAGCGACGGGTTCGACGAGGACGGTGACCGGTGCTTGTGGTGCCTAAAAGCACCGTTAATGGATCAGGAGGATCCGTAATGACGTGCTTTGGGCGACGTCGACGGTTTACCATTCGGTCTACTGGGTCGGGTATGTAATTTCCAGCGGCTACGATGAGAGGGTTCTCATGTCGTGCCGCCTTCTCAAAATGGCGCAGCGATGCCGACTGTAGATACTTACTAAGGGAGTCGAGCTCCAGGTCGTCGTGGAGATCCACATTCCTAAGGAACCAAGGCGCTCCGACGGCTATCCTGCAGAATCGTGATTGAATAACCTGAAGGGATTTCAAGTTGGTGCGGGCTGCGTGAGCGAACACTACGCTTGCATACGTCATGACGGGGCGTATACAAGTTTTGTAGAGAGTTACCTTATTACGGAGGGACAGTTTGCTTCGACTACAAAGCATTGGATAGAGTCGTCCTAGAATAAACGCGGCGCGGTCGCGTACCGTTTTTATATGGGGACGGAATGTCATCCCTCTGTCGAGGGTGACGCCTAGATATTTGACCTTCGAGACCCACGGAATGGGCTGGCCAAAGAGAGTGATGGGACTAACGGCGGAGGTGTTTGCGCGCCTACTACGGAGTGGGATGCTCGAAGTGATGTTCGGAGGGCGACCCCTTTTGAAGAGCACCGCTGCGCTTTTCGTGGGGTTGATGTCTATTCGCCACTTCCGGAACCACTGTCCCAGGGTGGCTACTGCGATCTGGAGTCGCCGATGAAGCAGCGACATCTTCCTACACGAGTAGTAGATAGCCGTGTCATCGGCGAAGAGCGCTAGATGGGTCTCCGGAGACCGGGGTATATCATTGATATACAAACTAAATAATAACGGGGAGAGCGCGGAGCCTTGCGGGACTCCGGCGGTCAGTTGACGGGGACGAGAACGAGTTCCCTCTACTCGATATCGAAACGAACGGTTCGACAAGAAGTCTCGTATGATGAGCACGAGTCTGTCTGGCACTCCCATGTTGTACAGTTTATAAATTAAACCGTTGTGCCAGACTTTGTCGAACGCCTTCGCGATGTCGAAGAAGAGGGCGCCGGTCGGGATTTGTTTACGCCTATTTAGTCCTATCAGAATGTGCTCCGTGAGGCGGTGCACTTGTTGTACGCACGAGTGTTTTGAGCGGAATCCGAACTGTTCGTCAATGAGAATTTTGTTCGCGGTAACAAAATCCCAGAGGCGTTTCCTAAGGAGCCGTTCGTAAATTTTTCCTATCGTCGAGAGGAGACTAATCGGACGGTAACTAGAAGTTTCGTTTGTCGGTTTGCCCGGCTTATGTATACCGATAACGTCCGCTTCTTTCCACACCGCGGGAAAGATGCAGTGCGTCATAGCGGCATTTAAAATTGTAGCCAACATTGCTATCAGTTGGACTGGCAAAAATTTTAGCGCGCGGTTGTGGATGCCGTCGGAGCCGGGTGCCTTCCTAGGTTGTAGGTTGTGGATCGCGTCTCTAACTTCGTCAGTGGTAATGGGGGGTAACGCGTCCGAGGGCGGCAGGGAAGCTCTGCGCTCGACCTCCCTGTCGACTAACTCGGTGTGTTCGGGGTCCGCGTGTTGAGTGCTGGTGGTGCACTGCTCTTGCAGTGCATCGGCCAGCAGCTCAGCCTTGTCATCGTCATCGAATGCCGGTGGTTGGCCTGAAGGGCGTACGAGGGGAGGCATAGTAGCGGTAGTTTCGGATTTGAGAGTCCTAGCTAGTCGCCAGTATGCTTGGTGGGAGGGCGCGAGTTGTTCTAAATAACTATGCCAATTATCGTTACGCGCGTCGCTTAAGCGGGAGTGGACTTCGCGTTGTAGACGACGCATCCGAATCCGGTTTGAATGCGTGGGAAGACGATCGTAGGCCCGGATTGCCGCGTTCCTAACTCTTAAGAGATTCCTAAGATCGGGGGACAGTCTGATGCGGTGGAAGCTGTCCTCCACATCGACTTCTTTAGAAGATCTAATAATCGCGGAAGATATGTGATCGGTAATGATGTTTATGGATTCGACGGTGTCCTCGGGGGATAGATTCGAATCCGGGCCGTAAGGGAGGATTGGCGGAGCGGTGTCGGCTAGGCACGTGCCCAGCTTATTCCAATCCACCATGGTCCTCGTAACAGTGACTGGGTTGTGGGGGCGACCGAGCTGCATAACGACAGGTCGGTGGTCTGAGTCGAGCTCTGACATTGCTTCGATGGAACGCAAGCGCAGAGTTACGTTCCTAAGCAATGCCAGGTCTATAGTGCTCGGACGGAGCGCGATGTTATACGGATAACATGTTGGAGTTGGGGGATCGACTATTTCAAAGGTGAGGTCGTCTATAAACGCGTCGAGACGCCTACCGTTAACGTTAGTACGATGGCAGTTCCACCTAGTGTGGTGGCAATTTAAATCGCCTGCCAGGATGACGGAGTCTCCCATGCCGAACAGTGACTCGATGTCACTGCTCAGAAGGGGCTTGTCCGGGGGGAGATAAACGGATGCGATGACGATCGGCTGGTGTCCCGTCAGCGAGATACGGCACACTGACGCCTCGATATGTGAGAGCGAGGGAGTATCGAGAGGGACAACGTGCAGGGCCCGCCTATAGTAAATGGCAGTCCCGCCTTTGGAGGCGGTGAGTCTGTCATTCCTAACCATGACGTAATTCGCGACTTTCGGGTCGCGACGCGAGGGCTTCAGACAGGTTTCCTGCACTAATAGAATATCTACAAGATTATCGCGGAGGAATTCGAAAATTTGATCGCGTTGCCGCGCGAGTCCGTTAGCATTGTAGAATGCTAACGTAAGGGAATACGGTTTTTCTCTACCTTTTTGCGCCATTGGTTACCGGTAAAGATTTTATAACGTACGCGACACGGACTCGTAAACGTCCATGTGATCGAAAGCGGCCGCGAGCCGCTGTTCGGGGGTTACCGACCTACGGATAGCGTCAGCGAACGATCGCAGACGGTCGAAGTTGACCGCGGTGACGAAGTCACGCACGAGCGCGAAGTCGTTGGCGGCAGAGGGTTGCGGGGGACGGAACGCGGGCGCGGGGCGAGGTGCGAGCAGGGGCTGGGGCGCGGGGCGTGTCACGAGCGGGGGCGGGGGTGCGGTTTCCGTTCCCGCCTTCGTATACGGCAGCGGTTTTTTCCACGCCGACACCGTGGGAACTGCAGCCGGCACGAAGGCGGGTTTCGGCACTGAAGGCGCCGAAGTCTTTGGGCCGACGGTTCGGGGGGCTGGGTGGGTCGGACGTTTTCGCGGAGCCCTAGGACATCCACGGTAGTTCGCGGGGTGCCCTTGCTTAAGACATAGGACACAGCTTGGAGGTTCGGTCGCGGTTTCCCTAACACGCGAGCAATCTAGTGTGGCGTGGTCGCCGAGGCACTTTACGCAGCGGGGGCGCGCGTGGCAATTACGAGCCGAGTGGCCGTAAAGCTGACATCGGTAGCACTGCCCGGGAGTGCCACGCTTATGGGGGGCTTCGATCGAGATCCCGGATAGGCCGCAAATTGTCGTGAGACATGCGATCTTCTTTTTGGCCTCCGGGGTGGGTTCTAACGCCACGAGTATCATATTATAGGGCTGTTTGCCCCGCCCGCTGTGCATCCGGTGCACACTAACTATCGGGAGGGCCTGAGCGGTCAGATCCTCCTTAACATAGTCTATGTCCAACTCCTTGGGGACTCCGCGTACTACTACGCGGAGCTCGCGGTCCTCCTGAAGAGCATAGGTGTGGAAACCTATGTTCTCCTTTCGGAGGTATGCTGAGAGGGCCCTATGGTCGCCCGGCGTTGCGACCTTAATCTGAATCCCATGCGCGACGTTACGCGCATGGGTGTAATTAATTTTATTTGCCTGAAGGGCCTGGGACACGCGATTCCACGCTGTCTTCTCTTGAAGTATCAGCGGGGGCGGGGCAGCTACTTTGGGAGCGGGCGCGGGCTTGGGACGCGGCGGCGGGGTTACGCGGCGAGCGGAGTCCGACTCCGGTGTCACGACTACCTGCGGGCGGGAGGCGGTCGCGGATTTAGTTTGCTTCGTCGTGGAGCTCCGGGACTCCACGGCGCGAGTACGCTTTTTTCCGCGCGTTACGGTTTGGAACCCATCCGAAGTTCCAGGCTGAGGGCTTGACGCGGATTCGAAATCCATCTCCGATTCGGTATCGGAGCCTGAACTCGAAACGATCGAGGTCGCGACGGATGAAGCGCGCGATGACGTAAACGACGCGGGCGCGGGGGTGGGGGTAGCGTTAGGCGCTACGTGAGCCGCATCGTGGGAACGTGCGCTCGAACTTGACGCGGCGGCGGGGGGCGCGCGGCGTGCCTCCGAGGCACGTTTGAGATACGCGGCGACGGACTCGGGGGGGGAGGGATTGCCACGGGCGGCCCTAAACTCTAGGTACTCGGCCCTAATTGACGGGTACCTATCCCGGAGGAACCCGACAATATCACTAACGTCTTCTTTCTCCATTCTTCGGTCTTCTTGCCCGGGGGGGGCGGCCCCGGGACTTTTGTTGAACTCGCCGAAAGGCGAGGCCCCGGATAGGATTTGTAACCCCCCTGTGCTGCAGGACAGCAAGGAGCAGGGGGGGGGAATGCCTATGCCGTGAAAACGGCAATCGGCGGGGAAAAGGAAAGGAACCCGCTCGGGCTGTATAGTGCTACAGCAGGCAGAATCGCGAGCGGGGGTCTAGTCTTGAAAAAGACTGTTGTTTTTGGGAAGGGTTAGGAAATCGCTAGCCTGTGAGTGCCACAGGAAGCTGAACGTAGCGATTGGTTTTGCCTTGAAAAAGGCAGTTGGTAAGGGTGGGTTCGCGGTTACAAAACTTTAGCGCACAAAAATGGACCTCGATACGCAGATCGCAAGCGACCAACGGATCGGCACGTCCGCACTTACTGAATTGTACGCACGATGTATTCACGGTCACTACACTGTCGAGCACAACTGTGAGTTCAGAGACGCAGCTCGCAAGCGGGCCACGGATCGGAAAGCACGTCCGCGCACGACCGAGTCGTGAGCGAGAATGTAAAACCGTGACACACATTCACCTTTTTTATTTTAATTATATTATTATTATTTTAATTACATCAAGAAAAAAATAAATTATTTTTGGAAAAAAGCACTAATGCTAGACACTTTAAGGACAAATCAAACTTCATTTTCAGTTATCAAATGTATTTATCAAAAATTATATTAAATCTTTTTTTTTACTGTTAGAGCTACATTTAGAGATCAATTTTTTCATATAAAATATTTCAATACTGTTGTAGTTTCTACAAAAAATTACAAACTTGTTAGTTCTGCCATAGACACTAAAAGATGACAGCATCGAAAATCAAATCCACCAAAAGTTGACATCAGTTGGCACTAATAATAGACACGACTTTAACGTTAGTTTTATTATAAACAATTATAATCAATCTTAAGATCATCAACTATTTACTTAACGCTATCTTGTAAATTATCTTTTCATATTGGAAACCCTTGTTTGACCATAGCTTTTACCCATGTTACGAGTATTTTTTCTCGTTCTTTCCCTTGACTTTATTTAATAAAATTACTCGTGGAACTTCAAATTTCTTTGCCGCAGTAGCTGTCGGAACGCCCCGCCTCATACCCTGGACCAGGAAGGTCAAGTACTTGGGAGTCACCCTGGATGCATCCATGACATTCCACCCACATATAAAATCAGTCCGCGACCGTGCCGCTTTTATTCTCGGCAGACTACCCCATGATCTGTAAGCGGAGTAAAGTGTCCCTTCGGAACAAGGTGACACTTTATAAAGCTTACATAAGGCCGGTCATGACTTACGCGAGTGTGGTGTTTGCTCACGCGGCCCGCACACACATAGACACCCTCCAATCCCTACAATCTCGTTTTTGCAGGTTAGCAGTCGGAGCCCAGTGGTTCGTGAGGAACGTCGACTTACACGACGACTTGGACCTCGAACCGATCAGAAAATACATGAAGTCCGCGTCGGAACGTTACTTCGATAAGGCAATGCGTCATGGTAATCGCCTTATCGTTGCCGCCGCTGACTACTCCCCGAATCCTGACCACGCAGGAGCCAGTCACCGTCGTCGCCCTAGACACCTCCTTACGGATCCATTAGATCCAATAACCTTTACATTAGACGCCTTCCGCTTTAACACTAGGAGTAGAGATCCCGGTAATCGTACTCGTCGAACTCTGCAAAGAGTTCGACGTGCAACCTAACCTAAGCGTCAGCCCTTTGAGTTTCTCGCCGGATCTTCTCAGCGGGTCGCGATCCCGATCCGGTAGTAGATTCATTCGCGAAGCAGCTACTCTTGAGTTGTTAGGTCTCCCTTGGAGGCGCTCGGGTTGCTGTTAGCAAATCCCGCCCCTTCTGTCCTTGTGAAACTGGAAAGGCCTCAGGGCCACCAGTAAACCCTCAAACATATATATTCTTTTATGGCTTCTTCAATATTGGCTTCAGAGTATTGAAACATCTGACCCTTTACTGGCGGCATCGTGCTCGAAACTTAAGCTGAAATTAATTGATACTAATAGTTGACATCTAGTACCTATACCCTAATAGTTGACACTGTCTTCGTTTAGTTAGACTAGTGTAAAATGAACGAAACTCAGATTGAAACTTTTGTTTTACAACATAAAGGCTGAATTTGAAGAAAATTAAGCTAACAAATTCAGTTCGATGTAACCCTAGTAGAAGACACACGTGTCATCTTTTAGGTTTTGATTCATTTTTGGTACTAATAGTAAACACCACTTAAAATTTGTACAAAAACAAAGCAAAATAACAAGGAAATGGTCCTAATAAGTCAATAATTTCATACATTTATAATATTGAAACCAACAGTAGCCAATAATTATAAATATAAGACAAAATCATACCTGTTAAAAGTCAGATGGCTTAAGGAAAATGCTAAGAATTACGCGCAAAACGTCAATCTGCTCACATTGTTTGTTGTCAACTGATGCCATTTTGAAATTTGCTTCTAACACTGTACGCAAGCTTTTGAGAATATATGATACATGGTACTAGGTGTCTTTAACATCAATAGCAATGTTATTTAAGTGTTTAGTTTCCTTATTAGAATATATTTTTTTTTAAAGTGTCATCTTTTAGTTCAATGTCCAGCATTAGTGCTTTTACCTTATAGCCGGGCTCCTAGAGAGAGTTAATTTTTTTTTTTTTTTTACGTGAATCTTTCAATTGGCTTCGATGGAAAAAAATGTATCAGGCGTTTTTCTTTAGAGTTTGTAGTCTCATGAAGTTTTACTTTTAAATAATGTTTTAATAAAATATGAAGAAAAAACATGATAAGATTACACGATGTATCTTTTTTTGTTAACTGTTACCGAAAAGTATTTTATGTCGGTAATGAAGGTGAGGATTAATCGCCTGATGGCGCTAAAAAGTCTTTTTAGGAAAAAATAATGGTAAGGCGCTTATAACATGCTTTTGTTAGCTTGGGACGTAGTGACGTGACGATTGTCATTCGGCAGTAAGTTACTGCCAATAACGGTTGTTTTTACAATTTGAATAAAACATACCCTTATATAAAAGAGCGAAATATATTATGTTACCATAAAAATAATTAACTGCGTATTGCTGAGGAATCGATATTAAAATCGTTTGGGCACCTAATATGTAATATTTCTAGTTTCTAAAAGTAATCGGTAGATAATCGTAAATCCGATTAATCGTTATAGTATAACCACTAGCTAATTACAAAAAATATACATTACATCAATACGATTTCGAAGGAGACACTATTTCCTTATTTAATAAATTTTTCTGGCTTGGAAACAAAGTCCTTTAAGCTAAGGAGACACTTTCGGGTTACCGTATTTCAGAGTATAAACTTACGTAATGATGTAGGTGATAAACGTTGAGTTTAGCAAAATAAATAGAGTTTGCGATAGTGGTTAATTGTCGTTTTGGCTTTGAAAATGGTTCCGTGGGATTCTGTTTGATATTATTGTTACGATGTTTTCATTAGAAGTTTGATTTGAAGGTGGTGGCTTCCAGTAAAGATCGTGTGCCGGTTCAAGCTTCTGGAAAAAATATCAAGGTCACGGGGGCTGGTGGTTTTCATATTAATAAATTGAAGTGAGTTATTTTACGTTTTAGTATTCAGAAAAATAATGACGATCGAGTGATGAATTTTAATAATAAACCTTCTAATGAATAAGCAGATTGAATTAGGATGGATATTAGTAGAAGGGTTTTTTGTTTTAATTTTACTGTCGAATATTTAGTTATTATTGTATTAGATCAATGCTGCTGATTTGGAATAATGATGGACTTCGGTTTGTGGGCAGATTAACTGTGTTTTTTTTTATTTTTTACTGCCGTATAGGTAGACGGACTTATGGCCCACCTGATGGTGATGATTTAAAGCAATTAAAATCTCGACTACATGATGGCGCATTTTTCATAGCGCATGATAATATTAGTATAGTATTTGGATAATCTATTACTGGATATTATGTATTATTAGTTAGCCGATATCATACCGATTTATACTAAAGCCTAGGTGATTTTAATTAAAAAAGTGTAATCATCCTAATGAAAGGAGCCACCATGCAAACAATTATAATTTTGTTATTATTTGTCAATGTCAAGTTAGTTCTGGTACAAATATTTGAAGGCTGGTGCAAGAGATGGCGTTGTTTTAAATTATTTTTAAACGAGCAATGACTTTAATGTACTTTTGGGAGCGTGCTAAATGACACGAAAGGGCTGAGTGAAAAAGGATATCTGAGATGTAAATAGACATGCTTTAACAAAAACCGACTTCAAATAGAAAAAAAGATGTTCCAAAACAAATTAACATACACTAAAAACTATAATCATCGAAATCGGTTGGCGTGATATTGAGTTATTCATCTATTTGTCGCGCACGTACTTAATGCAAATTTAAGACTTATTTGTATGGTTTTCTCACGGATACCGTTATCAGACTAAATTAAAATGGGATCACATGGGAAGCATCAGCTTTCTAATAAAAAAAGAATCATCAAAATCTATTCACCCAGTCAAAAGCTATGAGGTAACATAAAAAAAACATACAGTCCAATTGAGAACCTCCTCCTTTTTTGAAGTCTGTTAAAAAGAGTGTCCCAATGAGTTTCTCGCCGAATCTTCTCAGTGGGTCGCGATTGGGATCCTGTGGTAGATTCAGCGAAGCACTGCTCTTGCTAGGTTAAGGGTTAGCAAATTTTCTCGGGTTGAGCCCGTGAGCTCACCTACCCGGCCGGGCGTAGCTGAAACAGCCCTATAAGTTATCAGCGAATAGGTAAGAGAAAAAAGGGAATGAGTGCAGACATGACGTATGATAGGTCCGAGTGGAAAAAGAGGACATACTGCGCCGAGCCTACTTAAGGGATAAGGGCAAGAAGAAGAAGAAATCAGTCAAACGTATTTTATAATACTTTTATTGTTGTGGTAAACTTCATATAAAATTGATGAAATGGAAATAATGAATACTTGAGATGTTCGTCAGGGAAGAATTGTTTTTTCTAATTTTTGGGAAATATAATGCAAAACTAATTAATCGAATTAAGAACAAACTAACTAACCGCGAAATCATTTACTACGCGAATCACAAAGATAAGGCCGCCAATTTATGTCATCGACTATTATATTTGTTTTATATGCTTACTCTGTACATATGGTGTTATATTATATTATTACTAGAGGTCCCGCAGTAGTCGAAATTCGACTATAATTAATTGGAATTGTAAGTTTGTACACTATTATGATTGTATTTTATACTTCTATAATCACAAATTTTGCCAAGACTATACTATAAAAATAATAACAAAGGCAAACAATATTTAATCTACTCAATTTGACAACAGACGCCAAGAACAAAAGTTTGACAATAAATAGTATGCATGCGTGTGTGCGTCAAATACATGGTATGTAGTGTGTGTAATGTTTTCTTTATTGATTTAATGTATCTTTTATGCATTATTTAAAAAAAATATTAGCATTGTGCACTTCTTCTCTATATTGTCTATAAATATGGAAAAATTTATACTCCTCCGTCCGCGCAATTTTCGTAAAAAGGGATACAAAGTTTTTGCTTCACGTATTAATATATAAATTGTTATAACTAAGACTCATGAAGTTTATCTTTAAAAACAAATTTCTAATTTAATTATGTTTTTAGTGTGGATCTCGATAGTTTGATATTGAAAATCAAGGTTCATTTCCCGAAGTTGCACTTCGACGGATTATACAAATTGGACACTCAGATATTGGTCGTGCCCATCAAGGGAGAGGGAAATCTTCTTGCTGACGTCGGTAAATAGTTTCGCATTAAGACTAACATTATAAATTTATTGTGCATTAAATAGGAATATATATATTGTTTTTCATACATGGATCAATAATTTTACGACTCACCTGGTGTAAAGCGGATAATAGAGCCCATAATCGTCACGGTGGTTATGAGATAATTCTCTTGCCCAATCTCCGGTGAAATAGTTAGTTGTCTTTTACGACACCCAGAAGAAGCGATAAGCAGGTGCTATTCTAGGTGACCAACACACAGCGAAAGCTCACTGCACATCTGTGTGCTTAGCGCGAGTTTTTTAACGTTTTCGATAGCGTAAAAGTTAGCTCATATCTGTATGGAATGGGATGGTTTACGTACGTTTGCCGCTAGGGGCGCTGTTCCAATTGCATACAAAATTGGCTTAACTTTTACGCTATCGAGAACGTTAAGAAACTCGCACTAAGCACACTGACATCAAGGGGTTACCGGAGCCCATAGGCATCAGAGCGTGAATATCATCGCTTATATTCGACCACAATGGATCGACCATGGACCAGATAATTTACCCTTTGAGCAAGCTCGCAAGGCTTAGTGCCTGCGATATTAACACATTTCATTCTGTATTCTTTCACTGGTGGTAGGACCTCTTGTTAGTTCGCGCGGGTAGATACCACCACCCTATCTATTTCTGCCGTGAAGCATTAACGCGTTTCGGTTTGAAGGGTGGGACAGCCGTTGTAACTATACTTGAGACCTTACAACTTATATCTCAAGGTGGGTGGCGCATTTACGTTGTAGATGTGTATGGGCTCCAGTAACCACTTAATACCAGGTGGGCTGTGAGTTCGTCCACCCACCTAAGCAATAAAAAAATCCTGATAATGTTTACATTGTTTTTTAGTGAACTGCGACGCCGAACTCGTGCTCAAAGGAGGGAAGTACCAGAAAGACGGTCTCGAATTCATTAAGTTCAATAGTCTTGATACTAAGATCGGAATCAAAGATTATAACGTGAAATTCGATGGATTATTCAATAACGACAAAGTTCTCGGTAAGTTCTTGCGCAAATCGTCATGCTTTTGGCACCCTTTAAACTGAAGCTCTTTGGTAGCTGTTGTCTATTAGCAGATAATAGTGGTAGTAACTCATATGTACCGGTAGGGCGATTTCATGTATAGGGAATACGTATCAGCTTTCTCGCTATGATTTATAATATAATAATATCTTGTATTAATCGATGGGCCTGTCATTTTGAATCCTTCCGATCCACTAACGGTGCTTATAGTTAGACTAAAAGACCGGCGGTCACCCGTCTCGTCGAATCCGTCGCTTGCGACGAAGTGTTTGGCGAGTAAATTAACCCACAGACATAGCATACTGAGTTTCTCGCCGGATCTTCTCAGTGGGTCGCATTTTTTTTTTTTTTTTTATGATTGAAGGATTACTGGTGGCCCGGTGGCCTTTCCAGTTTCACCAGGACAGGTGGGCGAGCAAAGGCTCAGCCAGGAGGAGGAGTGGGACTTGCTAACAGGTACCCGAGCGTCTCCGAAGGAGACCTAACAGCTCAAGAGTAGCTGCTTCGCGAATGAATCTACTACCGGATCGGAATCGCGACCCGCTGAGAAGATCCGGCGAGAAACTCAGCGAGCTGATTCATGGGTTAGGTTGCACGGCGAACTCTTTGTCGAGTTCGACGAGTACGGTTACCGAGGTCCCTAAGCCTGCTCCTAGTGTTAGAGCTGAAGGCGTCTAATGCAAAGGTTATTGGATCTGATGGATCCGTAAGGACGTGTCTAGGGCGTCGACGGTGACTGGCTCCTGCGTGATCAGGATTCGAGGAGTAGTCAGCGGCGGCAACGATAAGGCGATTATCATAGCCTTATCGAAGTACCGTTCCGACGCTGACTTCATGTATTTCTGGATAGATTCGAGGCCCAGGTCGTCGTGTAGGTCAACGTTCCTCACGAACCACGGAGCTCCGACGGCTAACCTGCAAAAGCGGGATTGTAGAGATTGGAGGGTGTCTATGTGTGTGCGGGCCGCGTGAGCGAACACCACACTCGCGTAAGTCATGACGGGCCTTATGCAAGTTTTGTAAAGTGTCACCTTGTTCCGAAGGGACATTTTACTCCGCTTACAGATCATGGGGTAGAGTCTACCGAGAATAAATGCGGCACGGTCACGGACTGATTTTATATGCGGGCGGAATGTCATCGATGCATCCAGGGTAACGCCCAGGTACCTGACATTCCTGGCCCAGGGTATGGATTGTCTAAAGAGAGTAATCGGGGGTGTGAGATTCCTCCTCCTAATCCGGGAGGAAATCCGTGTGGAGCTTCCCCTCTGAAATAGCACCGCAGTACTTTTCGCTGGGTTGATGTCTATGCGCCATTTTCGGTACCACTGTCCTAGGGCTAGGGCTGCGCTCTGAAGCTTCTTCGCGATTAGGGACTTGTTTCTACTGGAATAGTAAACAGTCGTGTCGTCGGCGAATAAAGCTAAATGGGTCGGCGGCGACCGGGGAATATCGTTAACGAATAAGCTAAATAGGAGGGGTGAGAGGACAGAGCCTTGCGGGACTCCAGCTGTGAGAGGTCGTGGGGAGGAGCGGGTTCCCTCGACTCGATATCGAAAAGAGCGGTTCGACAAGAAGTCCTGTATGATGAGCACGAGACTATCCGGCACGCCCATGTTGAATAGTTTGAAAATCAAACCGTTGTGCCAGACTTTGTCAAACGCTTTTGCGACGTCGAAGAAGAGAGCTCCCGTGTATAACGGTTTTGGTCGATTAAGCCCCACAAGAATGTGCTCCGTGAGGCGATGCACCTGTTGAACGCATGAGTGGTTTGTACGGAATCCGAATTGTTCATCGATGAGAATGCCCTTGGATGAGACGAAGTCTCTGAGGCGTTTGTAGAGCAGACGCTCATACAGTTTGCCTAGAGACATGAGGAGGCTAATCGGGCGGTAACTCGTCGGATGATTTTTTGGTTTACCGGGTTTATGTATGCCGATAACGTCCGCTTCTTTCCACACCGCGGGAAAGATACAGTTCGTCATAGCGGCATTGAAAATAGATGCCAACATCACGATGAGTTGGACGGGTAGAAGTTTAATAACGCGGTTGGATATTATACCGTCGGAACCGGGAGGGGTCGCATTTCTGATCCTGTGGTAGATTCTGCGAAGTACTGTCCTTTGCTAGGGATAGTGTTAGTATCGTCGTCAGGTTAGAGCCCCGTGAGCTCACCTATTAGTTATCTGGATCTGGTATAACTCCTCGAGGTTATTAGAACAGGTAGGGAAAAAAACGGGTCTGCGGCATGAGCTCACAGGACAATGTATTACAAATAGTTCGCAAGGGCCCACAGACGTTGAATAGTAAACGACTAGTAGTACTAGTAAAGTATCGGCTTCTTGCGATGCCATGGTTACCAGTGTCGTGTTTATAAAAATCTCATTTATAAAGAATATTATTAAATATAATCACTCTTAAAAATATTATTTAGGCACATATTCTGTTATAAGATATGGTAGGCATCGACTTGGCTGTGGCCCTAGCATTGCCGACGTCCATGAGCGACGGTAGCCACTTACCATCAGGTGGGTCGTATGCACGTCTGCCTACATAGGCGTAAAAAATATGATGAATGGTATGAAACAGATTGAAATGATCTTGTTTCCATTCGTTGAGATCAAAGGATACGAAACGATATTAGATGATATTAAATAAAGTCTCAAGAAAACTATGACTATTTACTGAGACTATTTACGAGAAGCCATCTATCTCCTGGAGTTTTGTTTTATTTTCGCACACTCGTGGGAAAATTATTATACACTATTATTACTCATTTAAGCCTGAATAGACTCTATATTAACAAAATAATTAATTATAAACAAACACAAAACACCAAAATAAACAGTTCACTCAATATCGTTCTTAGCGGGCCCGCCAAAATGTCTTCTCTGCTTATGTTCTGTGCGCATTTCATGTCCAAATAGTTTTGATTTGAAATTTGTCGTCAACAGGTGATGCAGCCAATGACGCAATCAATCAGAACAAGGGAGAGTTCTTCAATACGTTCAAGCCGTTCCTGGAGGCGGCTGTTTCAAAACTGCTCCTAAATATGTCCAACAAAGTGGTCGACGACCTCCCGTTCAACGAACTACTGCCCAAACCTTAATTTTAAAATGTTTAATTTTAAAGGCGAGTGATTAATAAAATGAGATTTTGAATTGGCGTTTTTGATATGTTTTATTTACGTTCGATTACTATTGAATGCTTTTACGTCTTTCTTTGAACATAATTAAAACGGTGGAAAACAAATTATGTTGTGCTTTTACTAGTTTCTTTGAACATTATTAAAACGATGGAAAACATATTCTGTAAATTATGTTGTGCTTTTACTACTTTCTTTGAACATTATTAAAACGATGGAAAACATATTCTGTAAATTATGTTGTGCTTTTACTACTTTCTTTGAACATTATTAAAACGATGGAAAACATATTCTGTAAATTATGTTGTGCTTTTACTAGTTTCTTTGAACATTATTAAAACGATGGAAAACATATTCTGTAAATTATGTTGTGCTTTTACTAGTTTCTTTGAACATTATTAAAACGATGGAAAACATATTCTGTAAATTATGTTGTGCTTTTACTAGTTTCTTTGAACATTATTAAAACGATGGAAAACATATTCTGTAAATTATGTTGTGCTTTTACTAGTTTCTTTGAACATTATTAAAACGATGGAAAACATATTCTGTAAATTATGTTGTGCTTTTACTAGTTTCTTTGAACATTATTAAAACGATGGAAAACATATTCTGTAAATTATGTTGTGCTTTTACTACTTTCTTTGAACATTATTAAAACGATGGAAAACATATTCTGTAAATTATGTTGTGCTTTTACTACTTTCTTTGAACATTATTAAAACGATGGAAAACATATTCTGTAAATTATGTTGTGCTTTTACTAGTTTCTTTGAACATTATTAAAACGATGGAAAACATATTCTGTAAATTATGTTGTGCTTTTACTAGTTTCTTTGAACATTATTAAAACGATGGAAAACATATTCTGTAAATTATGTTGTGCTTTTACTACTTTCTTTGAACATTATTAAAACGATGGAAAACATATTCTGTAAATTATGTTGAGGGGTGAAAGGCCATTTATTTTTTTAAGCGCCATTTCGTTTTAACACACAACATTTATCTTTGTAATTAACGGTGCGTTTTGTTTGGTGTTAGCATCAACAGTTCGATGTTTTTAATTGAACTTCAATTAAGTTTACTTCTTTTAAATTACTGAAGAAGTTTTGTTTTGTTATGATATTTTTCCAAATTTTAAACTTTAAATGTCTCTGCTGTGAAGTTACAAAAATGTCGCTCAAACCAAATAGTGTTTCACTCCTCGAATTATTTAGACACAGACATATATAGTTTTGATAAAATTAATTATAAAAGTAAGAAATCACATGTCATCTTCTCGCATTAAAACTGTATAATCTCAAAACTTACTAATTTTACAGGAGAGTGTTTTAAAGGTTTAACATGTGATATTTTTAATATTAATCATCTTTGCAACATTAATTTTTTATTTTTTACTAGTTACATTATCTGTCTTTTAAAGTAAGATAAAATTATGTATTAATTTTGTTATAGTAGTCAAAACATAGGTAAACAAAACAAAAAAAAAACTACGCTCTTTTGACAGTATTTATAAGAAAAATACTGGTGAGATACCAAATGATACCGCATGTTAACTCAATATTTTTGGAAATTGTACACTTTTAATGCGAAAAGACGATCTGTAGTTGAATTTATATTATATGCGAATCCATCTTCTACGCTTAGTAATTTCGCAAATGAACACCGCGTCACCGACTCTATTGCCAATACCGGCGATCATATTATTATGTCAAGTGCTGTTCGCCTTGACCGAACCCGGTTCGGATTGCTTCATTATATTTTCTATGATTTTTTTAAAATAAATTTATAGTAGTGTATTTGCAGAAGATTACTTACGGCAGGTATTGAGCAGATATTGGACCCGTGGGCGAGGCCGCGTCGTCCCCGTGTGCGGAGTGTGTGAGTCGTTGTGGCCTAACAGATGACGTCCGGTGCATTCGTGTTGAGCGATGCACCGGTGTTCGAATCTCAGGCGGTACCAATTTTTCTAATGAAATACGTACTCAACAAATATTCACGATTGACTTCCACGGTGAAGGAATAACTTCGTGTAATAAAAATGAAACCCGCAAAATTATAATTTGCGTAATTACTGCTGGTAGGACCTCTTGTGAGTCCGCGCGGGTGGGTACCGCCACCCTGCCTATTTCTGCCGTGAAGCAGTAATGCGTTTCGGGTTGAAGGGTGGGGCAGCCGTTGTAATTATACTTGAGACCCTAAAACTTATATCTCAAGGTGGGTGGCGCATTTACGTTGTGGATGTCTATGGGCTCCAGTAACCACTTAACACCAGGTGGGCTGTGAGCTCGTCCACCCATCTAAGCAACAAAAAAAAAGGTTTGTTTTAGCTTAAATCGTAAAACACAAAATATGTAAATTACGTAGTGTTTGTTGCGCTTAGTGCTTTTTATATTGCTAAAATAAGTTTTATGCTAATGCTAGACGCGTGTTGCGACTTACAGTTGATATCAATTTATGTTCCGTTGTTATTTTATTAAGAATTATAGTACTATAATGTTACGCTCTATTTCGTTACAATAGTGAATAGTCGAAGTTTCTTTTTCAGTAACATTGTCTCGCGGAAATCAGTGTACAGTACCCGGCGGTAAAGATTGCACATCGACCTCCAGTATTGGTAGTGTGCGACAGAGATAACGCTCTACGAATCCGAAAATAGCCGATTGTCTCTTTCCAAAGGTTGTCGAGTAATATTAAAATTTATCGCCGGGTACTGTATCCACGTTTTTTACAATCAGGTCTAGCCCTAGCAAGAGCAGTGCTTCGCAGAATCTACCTGCCACCCTATCGCAATCGCGAGCCACTGAGAAGATTCGGCGAGAAACTCAGTGGGGAAAATTATGTTGAAGTTGTAAACAACAACAGATTTTTTGAGCTACAAAATTTATATCTAATTAGGAATTAGATAGATAGGACATTTATGTCTCTAATTATTTTAAAATTTGCCTTTAAATATGATTCTTGCAACAGTACTTAATGAAAAATTGATATAGTGAAAACAGTTAAAATAAAGTTTTCTATCTCTACTGATCTCAAAACTGCCAAAGTTACGTATGGCAATTCCTCAATAATATCTGAGCCTGCATAATATTCTTATTGCATTTGAGGCATGAGAAGTTTCCATAGTATTGTAATAGATTTTTCCTTTGGATTGGGCCGCACAAATATTTCGGCCACGAAATAGGTTGGTTTATATTCACCAGGGTTTTCTGTCAATAAGCCTGATTACCAGTAAAATGTAAGACTCAGTAAGACTAACGTGAATTGTAAATGTTTTTAAATCATTAAACGATTTGTCTTATTACCTTTTTGGGTGGCATTCGCATGTTCGAAAACTTTCGCAATAACCGATTCATATCGCAGCGTGCATGTCGCTGCCAATAAAATTTAATATGTAATAGTAAAAAGCTTATCAATCTATATTTCGAGTTCTGGTCCGTTTTTGTTTGATTTAGATGAATAGTTTTGAATTATCCTTTCAAATCGTAACAAGAGGAAATGGGGTACATTAAATCATGGCTTCTGTGGACATTAATGAACTATTAGCTCACAAATCCCAACTGTTAGATGTATGTAGATCGTAGGACGTAAGGCTTACTACAAGGGTCGGTTCTAAGCTGTCTCTATCCAGCGGATTCCGACAATTACCTGCCCTGGTGAAACTGGAAAGGTTCAAGGCCACTATTAATCTTTCCTTCCAAAACAAAAACCGTCAATATTCAACAAATCCTTGGTCTATGTTTTAGGGTGCTTATCTACGCTACGACCCAAATAGCATAACCACATAATTTGTCGGCGAAAAATCTAAACGGTAACAGAATACACAAGCAGTGTGTGAACTGGTACCCATACAAATAGCCTGCTAAGTAAGACGTTAAGAGAATATTATTAATTATTTAGTATACAAGTTAATCGCCGTGAGTAAGAGGTGAATGCTTAAATTATTAACAACGTGTGCATCCAGGACGGACTGCGCTCACGTGTCCAGAGGCTAGATTTTGCAATCGCCGGATCTTAAATCACTGAGCATTATTCTCAAGGATTTACTAATTATTTTTGCTCAGTTTTGCTGTCTCTTTCAAACTTCACTTACGTTCTTTTGGATGTAAGTGTAATTTGAAAGCTCAGTGGCTAGTGACCCCTACTTTTAGACTACGTGGGCCTATTCAGCATAACAACATTCTGGTAAACCATGTAACAACATAGTTTTTTTTAAGACTGTCTTCGACAATCTAGTTTTAAAATTTCGAAAGCCATTCGCCTTTCTATTCCATAGTATTTCAAAAGATGTAAAGCGTATTAAAAACACATTTTCGACATCTGTCATTAAGGTTTCTCGTGGGCTTTTTAATTTGTCATCGTCTGAATAGCTTTATAAAGTTATATAATATTTGGAGCATAGATTAATTACTATAAAATACATTACATACTGTATTGTCCAATACAATTTTTTTGTGTCATTGTTCAGTCTATCTCGTAATTAGATGCAAAGTTTTATCAAAACGTAGTAGACAACTATGCTATTTTCATACGATTAATGTGTGAATCTGTAGTATTATTGACCGAAGGTGAATCTTCTCTAATATTTTTAAAGATGTTTTTAAAGGGTTGTTTTTGAATTATTACTCAAAGCTTAGAATGATTCTAATGCAAAAAGAGTATATTTGTAACATGATAAGTATAATATAATATCCATATTCTAGGTTCAGTTAATCAACAAATTTATTAATAGTATTGTGTTTTTTTTTTGGTGACGCTATGACGCACGAATTTATTTAATATCTATTCGGTAACCATTATGATGTTTGGTTTTGGAGTATAGCATGCTAATGTCCAAATTAAGTTTGTTTATAACGTACTAGCGGACCGCCCCGACTTCGCTTGGGAAGTAGCGTACGCGATGTAAAGAATTTTAGGGAATTTTGTTACACATTGGGTTACATTACTGGAGTTTCAGTAAGGATCCCTAATTTTTTTTAAAATATAATAAATATAGCCTATGTCACCCGGGGATAGCGTAGCTTGCCAACAGTGAAAGATTTTTTTAAATCGGTTCAGTAGTTTCGGAGCCTATTCAATACAAACAAACAAACAAATCTTTTCTCTTTATAATATTAGTATAGAAGTATAGATATGGCGCGATTTCAAATTTTTTAATTATTAGAAGCAGCTGAGTTTGTACGAGTCCAGAATAGGGCTGATGGACATTCACGTGTGTTTTTAAGAGCTGTGGGAGTGGTGGTGGATGATCGTCTGAGGCGGCTCAGTGCCGGTTCGCTCAGCGCCCCGGCTGGCCGATACCACAGCGTATCAATCGTTTACCACACATTTGCGAAACGATATTGTGAAATAAGCATGGAAATGTTGCTAGCTACCGTGTTGCTACTAGTGCTGCACTGTATTACCGCAGACATTCGTAAGTACTAAAACTAAGTATAAATAGAATTTTTTACTGTGATTTTTTAATTAATATTCTGTGTTTTGTTATATTTATGGTAATGTTGACATTAAATTTCAAATTTCGAATTTTTTTTGGTATCGATTTAAAAAAGTCGATCAATCAAAATGTTATTTCAAAATTAGTACAAGAGTACTAGAATAAAATTTCATTTTCACCTTTTATTTTTATGTATTTGTACAGAAAATCCACCGAGGTCAACAAACGCGAAAACGGTTTGAATCTCGAATCAGCAGGTTGAGAAATATTTGAATTTTAGTTTCATCATATTTGCAGAATCGGTTTCACAACTACTACGATTGACTATATGAATGTTATGTTCAATCTAATTTGATAGTTTGTAATAAGAAGCTCGTATACATGTTAGACTAATACATATATCGCTTTATAGCTAAAAGATCAGATGATGTTGATAGTGAATATAAAAGTTAATAAATAGGCGCGAAACAGCATTCATCATATTATTTTCATTATTTTTGACGCTATACCGAATACGACGTATACGCTTAATACACTTTTTTAGAACACTTTGTCATGAAAACTGTCGAGTATTTGTTTTTTTTTTTTTTTGCAAAAGCTTATACCTACAGATACCACCATTATAAAGAAGCTAAATTTATCCATACGATTTTGTGTTACGCTTATTCGACGGTACGTTATCAGCACTAATTTTGTAATTAAATATTATGTTTTTTTTTCAATGGCCGCCATTTGTAATTTCAAACGAAATATAAAGTTCAAAATTGCCTCCAATATTTCATTCATTGAACGTTCAACGTTTTCTCTTCCGTTTTTCAACAGATTTTCTCGTTTTATTGTATTTTAGATATATTTAGATAGCTTTATCGAGTACAAGTGTTATCTATACTAATATTATAAAGAGGAAAGATTTGTTTGTTTGTTTGTTTCGAATAGGCTCCGAAACTACTGGACCGATTTGAAAAATTCTTTTTCCATTAGAAGCCGACATTGTCCCGGATGAACATAGGTTACTTTTTTTAATTTTTATTTTATTTTATTTTTTTGGTTTCATGTGTGTTTTAATGTTTCCGAAGCGAAGCGAGGGCGGGTCGCTAGTCAATATATAAATCTGGAAACATCTTTTTTCCCAAACTCTAAAAAACAAAGTGAAAAAACCAAAAAAGAAGAAAATATATGTTACATAATATTATACTTAATTTTAAGTCTTGAAGTGACAGTGATTATGGTCGAGATTCGATCATTCCGTGAACAGTTTATTTACAAGATTACGAGGACATAAAATCAAAAATTAGTAAACACGAAAAGCCGCGGAAAATCTATAAAATCTTGAAAAGAAATCAAGTACGTATCTACAATTGTGTCAAGGCTTCTAACGAAAACATTGAAACATTTAATAATTTCCTTTCCATTAATTTGATTCGTCTGTTAGTTCAATGTCCGTAATATTGTGCTAATATTATAGCACAAACAATGACTGCGGACTAAGCTTGTATAATTTGATCCCAAAACATAGACAACTAATTTAAATGTGGATTTGTAAGAAATACAATATCCTAGTGGTGAAAAAATTCACAGTTCTTTTTTTAATTATGTACTTTTGACATCGTGAGGTGAAAAAGTGAACCACTGCCTTAGATATCCGAGTTCAGATGCACGACACGTTTCTTTAGATTTTACTTTGACTGTTCCTATGCATATTAAATGACAGGATATTACGATGCTTACTAACGTAGTTTTCATTATTGTTAGCAGCCATTTCAGTCCTAACCATTTTCCGTTTCTGCAATTCTGAAATTTGCATTTCTGAAGTTGCCATTACTTCAGAAATGTATCCGATACGAAAATGGATTTTTAGTAAGTTACGTACTGCCCTGAAGGTACACAAATATTTTGTCTAGCAAAGAATTTTTCGCTTAACAAAAATCATGTTTTTTTTTTATTGCTTAGATGGATGGACGAACTCACAGCCCACCTGGTGTTAAGTGGTTACTGGAGTCCATGGACATCTACAACATAAATGCGCCATCCACCTTGAGATATAAGTTCTAAGGTCTCAGTATAGTTACAACGGCTGCCCCACCCTTCAAACCGAAACGCATTACTGCTTCACGGCAGAAATAGGCAGGGCGGTGGTACCTACCCACGCGGACTCACAAGAGGTCCTACCACCAGTAAAAAAAGTTAAAGTAAAATGCTTCACTATGGCTCTAAGTTGAGTATTTCTTTTGTTTTATTTTTAACACTAATGTAATCATTCGAAATGAGAATGACGTCATTTAGAATCCAAATGTGAATTTTTTAAAAGAACATCAAGTCCAAATTGCAAATCAATATCAGACTCATGTCAGGGTCAGTAACGACTAGGTCAGAGGCTCTTAATATATTTTTCTTAGACTATTTGCCACGAGAACGTTGCAAGCGGTATTGCGTGAAAAATCACTTGTACGCAATATACCTGTTTATTTTAACTGCTGTTTTTTTCTGTTTGGATACTTATCACTGCTAGAACTATTTATATTTTATCGTATTACTTACTATTGCCCCAAATGACGTCATTCGTAATGACGTGATGGTAAGTCAGAAGAAGTGGCGGTATTAATACACATTTAAATCTTAGACTGAACACAATAAGATATCAACGATATTTTTCAACCTTTATTCATCCAATACAATAACACAAATATTATTTTTATTTGTCGTAAGAACACAAAGCACACTGATAGTGAGATACAATTAAATTCTATTTAAAAATACACCTTGTTCTATATCTAGAGTATTTGCTAGTAGCCAAAATTTTTTTTTGCTTTAAATTAAAAATGTAATCTGTTTGTATACTCTTAAGGCGTTTGGTAATTTTCTATCCGTAGTTAGTGCGAACTTTAATAAAGACGTTTTTATGTGGCTTTCTTGAATTATGTTTTATTATTTTTTAGTTGCAAATTAGAACGTATTTAATTTGTTTTAATATTTTATTTAACAATGGTAACCATGTCATTATTTCAGCGCCATACATCAAGGTGTGCCAGCGAAATGATCCGAATGTTGACAAGTGCATTATGAATTCGGTCGAAGAGCTACGTCCAAAGATGATAGACGTAAGTTTCAGATATATTTGTTATTCAATTTTTCTAATTGCTTAGTTGGGTTGACATCTACAACGTAAATGCCGCCTCCTTGAGATATGAGTTCAGTGTCTACAGCACAACGGCTGCCGTATCCTTTAAACTGAAACGCATTATTGTTTCACGGCAGAAATAGGCAGGGTGGTGGTACCTACCCGTGCGGATTCACGCCTTGTGACTATTAATTCGAAATTTTATATTTTGCATAAGGCTCCTTAAATTGAATGCAATATAATACAATATTGACCAAAATGACGAGTCAAATTTACTGTCTTGAAGTAATGCGGAGGGAAACTGCCTTCGTGGGCTCACCAATAATTATTAGATCAAAATAAGAAGTATTTATTTTTATGTAATCTTTAGTAAACTAATATTTTCTCAATATCCAGCTAACCTAACCTAATTCACCGAGTTTCTCGTCGGATCTTCTCAGTGAATCGCGATTCCTATCTGGTGGTAGATACAACAAAGCATTGCTCTTGCTAGGGCAAATTTTTCGGGTTGAGTCTCGTGTGCTAACTCACCAGTCATGCTAAAGAACAGCACCTCGATGCTAGCGATAGGATAGTGATCGATAGATAGGTAGGCAAAATTACACTTTTAGCTTCGGGAGCACTTCCAATACAACACCCTTTTATAAAATTTTTATGTATATTCTCTAAAAATACTTAGAAGTCAAAAGAAAAATTGTTTTAAAAATGGGACCTTAAAATTCAGGCGATTTTTTTAAAACCTCGTTAGGTGGTAGTATTACTCGTAGAAACGTCACTGTTTGCTGTTGCCTGAGTCAAGTTTATGGAATCTCCTCCGTTGTTTGTTTTGCCGTTTACCGCAAGACCTGATGCTTCGGCGTCTGCAGTGGCCTCGTTCGAACCATTCGGAGATTTTGGTGTTTCAGGTGCTGGAGAAGAGCCAGAGTCAGGGTTTGAATTCGTAGGAGAACCAGACGCATCCGGAGTAGATTGGGCTACTGGAGGATTCTCCGGCGTATTTGCAGGACTGACTATTGAAGCTGATTCATTAGGTTTTTCACTGGATGAAATAGTGGAATCTTTTGGTGCGCCGGGGTTTTCTGAAGCTGCCTGTTTCGATGCATCAGGCTGTTTTGATGCATCAGCTTGGTTTGACGGTTCAGCCTGTTTCGAGATATCACCCTCTTTTGACGCATCTGCCTTTTCTAATCCATCAATTTGTTTTGATGAATCAACCTGTTTTGACGGATCGGCCTGTTCAGAGACAACACCGTCTTTTGACGTATCAGCCTTTTCTAATCCATCAGTTTGCTTTGATGCATCAGCTTTGTTTGATGGTTCAGCCTGTTTCGAGATATCACCCCCTTTTGACGCATCGGCCTTTTCTAATCCATCAGGTTGTGTTGATGCATTGGCCTGTTTAGACGGATCAGCCTGTTTGGAGACATCACCCTCTTTTGATGCATCTGCCTTTTCTAATCCATCAGGTTGTGTTGATGTATTGGCCTGTTTTGATGCATCAGTCTGTTTTGACGAATCAGCCTGTTTGGAGACATCACCCTCCTTTGATGCATCAGCCTTTTCTAATCTATCAGGTTGTGTTGATGCATCGGCCTGTTTTGATGCATCAGTCTGTTTTGGCGAATCAGCCTGTTTGGAGACATCACCCTCCTTTGACGCATCAACCTTTTCTAATCCATCAGGTTGTTTTGATGCATCGCCCTGTTTTGACGCATCCGTTTGCTTTGATACATCGTTTTTTCCTCCGTTGGCATTGAGATCGGTCACGTCGCTCGCGGTTGGAGATATCAATGGATCAGAATTAGTATGCTGTGAAGGATTTACAGCATCTTGGCCCTTCTCAGCTGTGTCTGGTTCATTATTGATACTAGTATCTGTTTTTACCGAAGAAACGATAGGGTCATTAGCTTTTGCCTCGTCCATAAATAATGCAACATCAACAACAGAATTGGAATTAGGAGATTTCGAAACGGATTGATCGTTTATCTTCGGTCCGTTTATACCGTTTTCTATAACAGACTTAGAATCTGTTGATATTTTCCCATCAGGATTAGCTTTAGAATTCTGTTCGCTGGTCAAATTCATGATGATATTGATTGTCCGACGTAGTTTGGGCCGTATTGGGCACATAGTTCTCTTCCCTGACAAGTCGATCATGATTTTTTTTTTGGAAGGTAAAGACAGCATCACTGCTCCGGGCACCTTGTCATTGGTTTTGGACAACGGTATCAAATTATCGAATTCGTGTTCAAACATTGATTGCATTGGAATTTTTAGTCGTATTACCGTGTTCTGTTTTTGTATTGTTCTCGATTCATGAATATGAATCTGAAAATTTATTATAAAATATATATTATATTATACAGTAATACGTCGAGGAATGAAAGGTTCTTTGGTTTAAGGTTTAATTTAAGCTTAATATGCGACATTTATTTTCATAATTACAGGTCCGTTTTATTTAGTATTAGCATCAACAGTTCGGTTTTTTTAATTGAACTTCAATTAAGTTTACCCCATTCTGATAGCTGAAGAAGTGTTTCTGTTACGGTATTTTTTCTAAATTTAATGGCTCTTCTGTAATGTTGCAAAAATGTCGCTTTAACCAAATATCCTTTCATCGGACGATAAATATTATGAATTGCTGTTCGTTAGTCTCACTAAAATACGAGAACGACTGGACCGATTTGGGTAATTTTGGTCTTGAATTATTTGTGGAAGTCCAGGGAAGGTTTAAAAGGTAGATAAATATGAAAATGATCGGAATTAAATAAAAATAACAATTCTGTTTTTCCTTTGATGAGTCCCCCGTCGGACGGATTCCTTTTGTTTGTTTTAAGTTTATTTTATACAAAAGTTTAGGTCTTTTATTTATCGATTGAGGCACTACGAAGTCTGCCGGGTCAGCTAGTATAGTAATAAAAACCAAGGATTTATTTAGAAAAAGCAAGTCGTTGTAAGTTTAAACATACCTGAATTAAGAACAAGAGAAACAGTTGCACTAATCGACCAGACCACCCCATTTTTACAACACAATAACTAAAAAAATCACGCTACAGCTTTTATATATCAAGTGTAGTCGATGATACAATGGCTTACTTGTTCGTCATTATATAGACCTTAGTCATTACCTATAGTATTATTAGCCCACAGAGGCACGTAGGAATCATTTTGAGTCAATGATAAGAAAGTTAGCCACGGAAATAAAGAACAACGTAAATGTAATAAACACTTATAATAATTTTCCGTTTGGTTTACTTAACGATAAAGATTCAGAGAATAAGGGCCCGAACATACAATTAGCACACATCAAATATTACGAGAACAATTGCCATTGATCTTTTGACGACTTCGATCTTTTAATGGCCAAGATTTTGATCTTATAGTGGAATAGTCCAGAAAATGCGTTTGTAAATTAGTCGTGATGATATTTTTATTGTATTAATAATAAATAATGATTCATAACATTATCGTTTCCTTGTCTCGGTTTACTGTATTAAATTTATTTTTAATAGATGTATTCGTTTTACAACGACACAATTACTTGTCCTCTCTGTTGTTTTGTTACATAATAAAAGAGTATCATTTTTAAATTTACTCGTGGTAGGACCTCTTGAGAGTCCGCGCGGGTAGGTACCACCATCCTGCTTATTTCTGCCGTGAAGCAGTAATGCGTTTCGGTTTGAAGGGTGAGGCAGCCGTTGTAACTATACTTGAGACCTTCGAACTTATATCTCAAGGTGGGTGGCGCATTTACGTTGTAGATGTCTATGGGCTCCAGTAACCACTTAACACCAGGTGGGCTGTGAGCTCGTCCACCCATCTAAGCAATAAAAAAAAAGAAAAAAAAAGATCAGAAGTCATTAAGTCAGGAACCTTTTAAATTCCATAAGCAGTAGGTTTTAATTCTAAAGAAAAAATATAAATGAAACTTGAAATATTGCTTTAAAACGTTTTGGTCGATTGTGAAAAAGAGATAGTGAGATTTTCCTACGCATCAACTTATAATTAGTTTTCAAAACATTAATCGGTACGTGCCTACTATTAATATTGATATTATTTACACAACAATCCTAATTCAAACAGTGTTTGCTGTTTATTTAATTAATAAAAAACGACAATAGATTAGAAGGGATCATTTGAACTAAAAATATTCTATCGATATACCCTACGAATTGAGTATTGAATTAGATTGCTTAGTTAAACAAGATTTAAGTATCCGATGTCGCAAGAAGCGAAGGGACATACTCGTGTGAACTATTCGCCAAAGAGTTGTGCAAAATACAAGCACTTGGCACATATCCTTGAGCTATTAATTAAGGAGTAACGCGAAATTACACTTAAATATGAAGAAATTTTACATTTGGAATGCACCTAGTAGTGTTGAATGCACTTCTATTGAATCTTTCTAGTGGTCCCGCAGTAGTCGAAATTGGAATAATTATAATTAATTGAAATTATAAATTTGAAAATTATTATGGTTCTATTGTCAACTGATCAAGAATAAATCACACTACACTATAGATCTCATGATAGTTACAACGGCTGCCCCACCCTTCAAACCGAAACGCATAACTGCTTCACGGCAGAAATAGGCAGGGTGGTGGTAGTACCTACCTACCCGTGCGGACTCACTAGAAGTCCTAGTCGAGTCGAGGTTTTTTCAAAATGCGCTATAAGTTTGATTTAATTTTCCAATTAACTATAGTTATACTAGCAGACGCGACAGACTTTGCCTGTCCCAAATCCGAAAATTCCCATGAATTCAATTTTTTTTACAAAATAATTACTTATTAAAAAGCATTTTTAGTGGACTAAATTGTAAATCTAAACCCTACTCGAATTCACATGAACACACACAAATATTCATATAAATCGGACCAGCTGTTTAGAAGTTCTCTAACATACATACGGTCAGAAGAATAATATATATTAAGATTTGAATGTGCGAGTTTCTCGATAAAACTGTTTTAGTTCGTATGAGTTCTTCGAATGTATTTAGATTTGCACGTTCTGTCATTCTTGGCCGAATCACATGAAATTTCGTGTCCATTGCGACTTTGAGTGCAACGACCTTGAGAGAGAAGAGTAGGTATTTATTTTGGGATGGATTTAAAGCGTTTCATCGTCAAATGTAAATTTTAGTCAGTTTTATTTTTAACTAGTGGACCCGGCGAACTTTGTTCCGCCATACGCTTTGTTTCAAACACATCAACCGGTCAACTTCAAAATTCTACTATAATTAACCATAGAATATATTACGTTTAGCTGTCAGTTGCGTTTTGTTATTCCATATCAGTTGCGTTTTGTTATACCACGTTTTATGTCGCGTCCCACGGGAACGTGATAAAAAGTATTCTATGTCCTTCTCCTGTAAAAAGTATCCTATGTCCTTCGTCCTTTTAAGCTACCTCCTCACCAATTTTCAGCCAAATCAGTTCAGCCGTTCTTGAGTTATAAATAGTGTAACTAACACGACTTTCTTTTATATATACTATATAGATGAATTAAACGATAAAATTGATTGCACTTTTTTATCCACCAAGGTACCGTGATGATAAATAAACATCGCGGTTTTCATAATTAATTATTGTGTTTTCATTCAAAATGTATTTAAACAATTTTCATAATCAAAAAACCATCGAGCGTTCGAACAAAAATAAGAAAATAATAAAAAATATTTTATTTATTCATTGTATAGTCGGGTGGACGAGCTCACAGCTCACCTGGTGTTAAGTGGCAACTGGAGCCATACAGGTAGACATCTACAAGGTAAATGCCGCCACCCACCTTGAGTTATGAGTTCTAAGGTCTCAGTATAGTTACGGCGGCTACCCCACCCTTCAAACCGAAACGCATAACTGCTTTACGGCAAAAATAGGCAGGGTGGTGGTACCTACCCGTTTGGACTCAATAGAGGTCCTACCACCAGATAAATTTTAATTCGTAACTTTTTCAGGGAATTCCGGAGTTGGACGTTCCAGGCATCGAACCTTTGAGTCTCGGACAAATTGCGTTGGCTAGAGGTCCGCAGGGAGCCAAGCTTACCGCTGTCGTCAACGACGTGAAAGTAAATGGACCCAGTAACTTCGTTATTGAGGAATTGAAGTAAGTATTTTCTTACCAAGCCAACTACACCCCGTAAGCGGTAGGCAGTGGCTTGTCTTTGCCCCTGGTATTGCTGAAGTCCATGGGCGACGGTAACCACTCACCATCAGGTGGGCTGTATGCTCGTCTGGCTACAAGGGCAATAAAAAAAAGCACGAAACGCATTAAATTTGATATACTAAAATGAAAATAATCAATCTCTTTTCCTTTTTAACTAAGTAAAAAACAATACGAGCCGTCTGGAAGAGATCGCGTTTAGTAGTATGACCGTCTATTGTACCTACAATTATACTTGGCTCTTGACCTTTTTCAATATTATATGTGTTATGGTGTGCAATAATGTACACTCTTTGTATCTCTCTCTCTTTCTCGCTCTCTCTCTCTCTATCAGTCTTCGTCTTTCTCTCTCTCTTTCTGCCTTTTTCTCTATAAATATCTAATTACTCTTGCTAGATGAGGTTGCAGTCTCAATTGTATTGCTTAACAATCATCCCCACCCTTTATACCCAAAGACATGACTACTCGGGTAGCTGTTAGCAAAGCCCACCCCTCCTGGCTGAGCCCGTGCTCGCCCACATATCCTGGTCAAACTTGAAAGGCCTCCGGGTCACCAGTAATCCTTCAATCATATAAGAGAAAAAGAAGACTTCTACGCTGCAGAAATATACTTACTCGTGCGAACTCACAATGTGTCCTATCACAAGTGAAATTGTATAAAATTGTGAATAGTTCAAATCGAAAATTATAGTGAAGTGTTAAATAAAGTCCACGGCGGAAGTCTTGTGTTGAATACATCTAGTTCGTCTCCGAGTCAATAAATTAGCCATTAAAACGGGAAACAATAAGAACGATATTAAGATAGATGTGACAATGGATTTGTTATCAGTAATAGACAATTGTATTTTCCGTTAAGAATACGTTGAGTAATACAGTTGGAATGTGATATCCAATATATTACTATGTAAGCACTTGAGATGAATTCATCAGCTTCTTTTGTACAATCGCACCGCCCGCCAGCAGTGCAGAGTTCATCCACACTATTTAGAACCACTGTATTCACCAGTGCGCTTCCAAAGACTTTTTTGTCACGTACCATCCGATTTAGGAATGAACTTGTGCCGCCTGAGCGCTATACATGTTTTTTTTATATATTGCTTAGATAGGTGGACAAGCTCACAGGCCACTTGGTGTCAAGTGGTTACTGGAGCCCATAAACATCTACAATGTAAATGCGCCACCCACCTTGAGATATAAGTTCTAAGGTCTCTGTATATATTAGTTACAACGGCTACCCCACCCTTCAAACCGAAACGTATTACTGCTTGACGGCAGAAATAGGCAGGGTGGTGGTAACTACCCGTGCGGACTCACAAGAGGTCCTACCACCAGTAAAAAAAATTCTTTGTTCAAACGAAGTTTGTGGAGAGTATTCAGCGCTAGGAAACGATTTGGCTGTGCCACTTGTATGCTCGTCCATCCATTAGGGGAATAAACAATGAAAAATAACAACTCAATTTTCAGTTTGTGTGTATGTGTGTGAGTATTCGCCGTTGAGTACCCGTGGCCAGCTTGAAATTTGAGGAAAGTTTGAAGGAATTTGTAATCTATACTTGAGTCGACTATTATCAAAGCCGGCAATCTGACTTTTGGACAATGATTGGTAAATCAGAAAAACGAATTATTGACTTTGTATTCCATTGGCAGTCACAAAACTCTTCGGAACGACATCTTAGATAAATAACAGGTTAACTATTAACCTTTATTTAATGCAGGTTTTGAACCGTATTCTTTGAAGGAGACGATTATATTCAAATCAATCTGTATTGTCATATCAATAAAAAAAATTTGTCCAAATGCACAGATTGCCACCTTTGATAATAGACGACTCATTTATTACTTATTAATATTATAAAGCTGAAGAGTTTGTTTGTTTGAACGTACTATCTCAGGAACTACTGTCCGATTTGAAAAATTCTTTCAGTGTCAGATAGCTCATTTTTTGAGGAAGGCTATAGGCTATATAACACCAGGCTAAGACCAATACAAACGGAGCACCAATAAAGAATGTTTCAAAATCGGGTTCTTTTTTCTTTCTACGTAAATTAAGTCGCAGGTAAATTTTTGCGTTATGCCAAAGTAACTACCCCACGCGGACAAAGTCGCAGGCAAAAGCTAGTTATCTTATATTTCTAAGATGTGTAGGTATTTATAGATAACTAGCCTGTTAAACGCTTAATACTAGGTGAGCCTAAACACGTCTCTACATCTAAATATTTTTAAGCCGTAGACACATCGTATGATTTTTTTTTCTTTTTTTCCTATCTATGCTGATGGTCTTGAGACACCATTTCAGCGTAACCTTAATAAGTAGACGAGCTCACGGGCCTCAAATCTGACATAATTGCTAACACTAATCCTAGCAAGAGCAGTGCTTCGCAGAATCTACCACTGGATCGGAAACGCGACCCACTGCGTGGGCTGTGTCTGTGGGTTGATTTACTCGCCGGGCCCTTCGTCAAGCAAGCGACGAGTTCGACGAGAACGATAACCGGACTCGTATGAAATTACTTTCAAAACCTATACAAGTTGTACGTTTAACTCTGTTGAGTAACTCATGCACGTATCCATAGCAAATCCCTTGCCTCACAGAATGGAAAGCAGTCGACGTCGCCCCAAATACGTCATTTCGGATCCTCCCGACCCACTAACGGTGCTTTTAGGTACCTCAAGCACCGGTCATCGTTCTCGTCGAACCCGTCGCTTGCGACGAAGGGCTCGACGAATAAATTAACCCTCAGACACAGCCCACTGAGTTTCTCGCCGGATCTTCTCAGTGGGTCGCGTTCCGATCCGGTGGTAGATTCTGCGAAGCACGGCTCGTACTAGGGTTCGCGTTAGCAACGTCGTCAGGTTTGAGCCCCTACTAGTTAAGGTTACGCTGAAATAGCCTCTCAAGGCTCTCAGCTAGGTAGGGAAAAAAACCCTTGCCTCGGATCGAGAATCACCCCGCGCTGGCTCGTGAATTAATAGCTAATGCATATCATCTGTGTACCTTATATAAGTTTTTATTTGTATTTCAGGTCGGATTTAGATAACAATCGTTTTGATTTCAAATTGCTACTACCGAAGCTGGACTTCAACGGGAAATACAAGATGGATATTCAGGTGCTGTTACTGCGGCTGCAGGGTCGGGGTAACATTACAGGAACGTTTAGTAAGTATCCATATAGTCAATAGTCCAACTAGTCAGGTCATAAGTTTTGTCACACAGTAAAAACTTTTCTTTTAGAATGCTGGCCACAAAAAAGTTTATTGAATTCGAATTTCGAATTGTTCATGAAAATAAAAATGTATACTTTTAGAATTTTACTCATTTTTAAATATGGAGTGGACGCTTAAAGAAGACCGTGTTGCAGTTATTGCGTTGCATCGTTGCGGTTACGCGCCAATTCAAATTTTTAACATACTGAAAAATTTGAATATAACCAAAAGATTCATTTATCGTACCATCAAACGATACAATGAAGACTCTAGTGTAGATGACAGATCAAGAAGTGGTCGCCCTCGGTCTGTTAGGACTCCAGCAGTGATAAAAGCTGTGAAGGCGCGAATTCAAAGAAATCCCAAACGTAAGCAGAAACTGTTGGCCCTTCAGATGGGGTTAAGCAGAACCACGGTAAAAAGGGTGTTAAATGAAGACTTAAGGCTTCGGGCATATCGACGAAAAACAGGACATCGTTTGAATGCTCGTCTAATGGACCTGAGACTGAAGAGATGCCGCGCTTTGTTGAAGCGGTACGCGGGAAAAAAAAATCGGGAAATTCTTTTTTCGGATGAAAAAATTTTTACCGTAGAAGAGAGCTACAACAAACAAAATGATAAGGTGTACGCACACAGTAGTGAAGAAGCGAGCAACCGTATTCCGTGTGTCCAACGAGGTCATTTTCCATCCTCGCTCATGGTATGGTTGGGAGTTTCTTATTGGGGCTTAACAGAGGTACATTTTTGTGAGAAAGGTGTAAAAACGAATGCAGTTGTGTATCAAAATACAGTCCTGACGAACCTTGTGGAACCTGTTTCTCATACCATGTTCAATAACAGGCACTGGGTATTCCAACAAGATTCGGCGCCAGCTCATAGAGCGAAGAGCACACAAGACTGGCTGGCGGCGCGTGAAATCGACTTCATCCGGCACGAAGACTGGCCCGCCTCCAGTCCAGATTTGAATCCGTTAGATTACAAGATATGGCAAAACTTGGAGGAAAAGGCGTGCTCAAAGCCTCATCCCAATTTGGAGTCACTCAAGACATCCTTGATTAAGGCAGCCGCCGATATTGACATGGACCTCGTTCGTGCTGCGATAGACGACTGGCCGCGCAGATTGAAGGCCTGTATTCAAAATCACGGAGGTCATTTTGAATAAACTTTAGTGTCATAAGAATCTATGTTTTGTTAAGTTCATTTTGGTATATTAATGGTTACATAATGAATAAACTTGTTTCAATTATTTTACATTAAACATGTGACAGTATTTATGACCTGACTAGGTATGATTGACTTCGATCATGGAAATTTGAACTATATTATTAGGATCTTAAACATAACTTTTCCTCGAAATGCACTAGTTAGTTATAATGCGTGTAATGGAACGTGTCGGTGATAAGTTCAACTGGAGCGTATATACTGAACTTAAAAATGAAGCCAGGGTCTCTTTCGATTGACAACTGAACTAAACTGCTAATAAACTTAGGTGGTTGACTATCTAAATGGCTTCCCTAAAAATTTTCCTCATTTCAATTCGTTCTCATTCAGTTCGAGATGTTAAAACTATGCAGGGTTTAGAAGATCGTAAACCTGCTAAATCAAAATCAAAGGCGAACCTCTAAAAATAGTTAAAAATACTGAATAGTTTGGGCATATTATTACATTTTCGTTTTCATAGCTCGCATATTCTGGAGGTCGAGAGGCGGTCAATGACCCATTTCATAATAAACTCTGTTTACGTACAAATTTGGCTTACAATAATTATTATTTTACTTTTGTAAGCGTGTAATTTTATTAAAATATTTGGAATTTGGAATCATTTATAAGCTTCTATGAATTTAGTAAAAAGTCATAGAATAGTAACCTAGTTTTGGTTTAAAGCGGTATCATTGGCTATAATCTGTCCACGAGGACATAATTGTTGGTAGTCTAAGTCGGTATTCCGACTACGCGCGGACTATTAGGTGAGCTCACGGACTCAATCTGAGAGAATTTGCTAACAAGAGCAGTGCTTCGCTGCATCTACCACCGGATCGGTATCGCGACCCACAGAAAAGATCTGGCGAGAAACTCAATGGGTTGCATCTATGGGTTAGATTGCACGACGAACTTATTTATTATTTGATGATTTCGACGAGAACGGTAACCAATGCTTTGAGAGACAGTCATATTTTCAAGAGACTAGCTGACCCGGCAGACTTCGTAGTACCTCAATCGATAAATAAAAGACCCAAAATTTTTGTATAAAATAAACTTAAAACAAACAAAACGAATCCGTCCGACACATCAAAGGAAAAACAAAATTGTTATTTTTATTTAATTCCGAGCATTTTCATATTTATCTACCTCTTAAACCTCCTCTGGATTTCCACAAATAATTCCAGACCAAAATTAGTCAAATCGGTACAGTCGTTCTCGAGTTTTAGCGAGACTAACGAACAGCAATTCATTTTTATATATAAAGATAGATTATTTATCAACAAACAACGTAATATGTTGAAAAACGTAATGAAATTGCAATAATATATTTTTCGTGTCAAGATCAACAGGCTGTTACGAAGTTTGTTGTTACATCACTGCTTGTACATTGAACGAGTCAGATGCGTTCCAACGCAGCGCTGTGTTCGGAGAAAGGACAAACTTTACTGTTTATTATATTATATAGTTGTTAGGATTAAGAAACATTATAGTTTTAGATCAAGTCTAACAAGATTCTACTGAAGAGTATAGTTATAAACTTCATACATTAAAAAAATATATGATAAAACCGCTAGGTGCAAGGAATAGCATTGTAACTCGGTTTTAGCTAAATGTGAGTTACAATGTTATTCCTTGCTTGTCTTGAAGTTTCATAAAAGTAAAGAACTTATGGAATAGGTAGTCACTATTAAAATACCTGTTCCATATCTATGGAATAGGTATTGTTAGAATCTCATTTATTTTCGATAATGATAATCGTAGTTTTTTTTTATTACTTTGATGGGTGGACGAACTCACAGCCCACCTGGTGTTAAGTGGTTACTGGAGCCCATAGACATCTACAACGTAAATGCGCCACCCACTTTGAGATATAAGTACTGAGATCTCAGTATAGTCACAACGGCTGCCCTACCCTTCAAACTGAAACGCATTACTGCTTCACGGCGGAAATAGGCAGGGCGGTGGTACGTACCCGCGCGGAATCACAAGAGGTCCTACCACCAGTAATTACGTTCATTATAATTTTGCGGGTTTAATTTTTATTACACGATATAGATATCGATATATCGATATAATGTGGCATGAACAAATGGGACGGTTAAAATTAAATTTCTGTTTTACAGGAGATTACGCATGCAACGTCACTATGAGAGGGCACAAAGAGAAGCGCGGCGACGAAGAATACCTTCGTTTTGATCCATTCAAAGTCAAACTTCGTGTCGGACAGTCCTCCATTTACCTTACGAACCTTTTTGACGGCGACCCGGTACTAGGTCCGGCCACAAACAGGGTGATCAATGAAAACTCTAATGTGTTCCTCGAAGAAATCCGCCCGGTCCTTGAAAGGAGTCTCGGAGAGCTCTTCACTGAAATGGCGAACAAAATAACCGCGAAATTCACTTACAAAGAACTATTTCCTTAGCGGTGTATCATAATTATTTGTCTTAATTTTTAATGTTTTATTTCTAAAAGGTGTTAATAGAATTTTGTGATTCGAATGTTTTCGCACGTGCATTTGACTAGATAATATTCTACCAGTGGTATTGGTTAGTAAGCATTGAGCTTACTTAAAAAAACATACACATAAAAAGAATAGGTTTAAAAAAAACAAACGTGTGGCACTCGAGAACTGCCGCGGTAAAGCTATTGCATAGCATTTTTTATCAACTTATGCAATTATAATTAGACAATGATAATTACTATTAAAACAATAATAAAACAAGACCACGCTATATTAAACATGAATAAAAGCAAAATATTAACTGTCCCCTTCACACTCATATGCTAGACCGCGCGAGAGAGAGATGGGCAGACTTTTCATGATGCGCATGCAGTATGACGTCACGCCACTCGCTTATTCACAAACACTACACATGCGCAACGTGTGAATGTGTTGAACGCGAGCTACATGGTAGGCGGAGTGAGGGGTGTTAGGTTTTTTTCGTTACGGAATTTCATGATTTGGTCGCCGCGCTCAAGGCCCGCGATAAAAGCTATGCAATAGCTTAAAAACCCACTTATACACTTGCTAAACTTGGAAATTTTTCAATATTTTTACGTATTTCGTTTAAATATTAATTTTGAAAACATATATTTATTTATAGCCTCTGTTTAACGAAATTTATTATTATTTGTTTGTATACCGCGCTTGCCAAAATTTATTCGGATTAACTTTGCGTGGTTTAGTTGGGAATACTCATATAATCAACTTTGAATTCTGTTATAATGTACTTTAATCCTTTTTAATTAAGTAAATTAAATAACAAATCAAAAAAGAATCGAAACATCAATGTAATTAATGTATTTCTGAAGATAAGCACCGTGTAAATAAACCTTGCTATATTTTACCTGTTTCGATGTCTTTTTGACGGGAATATGAGTGGTTTAGTTAAATGAATTGTTTTGGATTGCGTCAGGATTAAAACTGTAACAAAGGTGGTTTATTAACCTCTTTATGTCTGTGCAAATGCCCAAGTGTGGGAAATGAAATGTAATCTACGGCTGCGGTTGATCTGTTCTTTTATAAAATCCGTTGAAGTCTCAGTAAATTGCCAACAATTTTATTCCGATACAATTTATTCCATACCCCATTACTATTAATTCAAATTAATTAATTTCATTCCATTTCACTTCATTGTTTCATAGCAGACATGGCTTTGTCCTTTATAACTAAAGACTTGAATTTATAGGATCTAATTAAACAAAAAAAAACTGTTCCGATTTTGTTATGCCAAGTAGAAGTAACAATTACACCCTGTATATGAAAAAGTTTCTCTCGAAAGCGACTTCTTAGCATGGCGCTACTGTAGCAAGAAGTGAATTCAACTTTGCATATTTCACTACATTTACAACTGCTACATTACATTCCATATCCCGCCACTTGCTATGTTAGCGCTATTTTTTTGGGTTTTAGAGAAGTTGTTTTCTGCTTACAGCTATCTGGATGGATTTTGATTTGTTTTTCTTAATTAAAACACCTTTACTTACGCCCTATAGTGATATTGTATGTGTTCTGAAGTTAGCTGTCAATTTTAAGTAGTAGTTCTTTTTTTCCAACTGTAAAGGCAAAGGTGTTATACCATACAACCTAATCTTTGGTATATTCTTTTTTATGGAAATGATATGGAGCGAATTGAAGTTGATTAATTTGAAATATTAATCAATTTGAAATATTAATCAATTGGCATGAAATGAAATATAATCTTAGTAAAATGGTGATTATTCACTAAAATAATCACAGATACTAAACAGTTAATAAACCATCGTTAGTACACATTTAAACTTCAAATACCACCAAATAGACAAAATAAAAGAATTCACACAACTTCGCTCCTCGCCTTCCCGCCAAAAAGCCCTTTTATTGTACATTTCAAACTGTCAACGTAAAAGACTTAAATACAGAGGCCACAAGTAAGAGAATTAAGTAGAACGAAACTGACGTATTGGAGTGTAACTATTCCCCCATTTTCATTGATAAGTCCTTAAGAGATCGATCAGTAGTATTGTTAATTTGTCATATTAATTTGTAACCGCAGAATGACAAACGTATTATTGTTTATCCTGAATTTAGTGTGAATCGTTGTACTCTGTACTATTAAACCTAAGATTAAATACTCTTAAATCATATAATTGAAACAAAATTATTTAACATTTCGTAAATTAATCATTTTGTATCATATTATGTATAACAGGGAATGACCAGTAGCGTAATTTATTGTAAGCTTGTAAATATTGGTAAATAAATAAATCCGGTGATAAATATACTTGTGATAGTTTTGATTTCATCGTTTAACACCATTGAGACTGACCTCATGCCTCAAAGTAGATGAGGGCATTAACGTTGTGATGTCTATAGGTTCCGATAATAAGACACATAACAGCTTATTTGGACGGGATACGAACAAGCGAATTCAGAGTGAGAAAAAGGATTTTAAAAATGTTATTGCTGTCTCATCCTTTAAATCTTTCCGACTGGAGCATGAAAGAGACAACTGTATTTTAAACTGAAAATAACCAAATAGAAGGCGTAAAATCGAAATTGACTTTCCACACTGCCTTGCTTTTTTCTCTAAGTCTTAATCGACTGAATCGTGTCCTGTGGGTTAATTTGCTCGTCGAGCCCTTCGTCACAAGCGACGGGTTCGACGAGAACGGTGACCGGTTCTGGTGGTACCTAAAAACACCGACAGTAGATCTGGAGGATCCGAAATAACGTGCTTTGACAGACGTCGACTGTTTACCATTCGGTCTGCAGGATCGGATATGCCACGAAAACCGTAAAGGCGGGATTCAATATAAAAACGGTTTTAATCATGCTTATCACTTGGCAAAAGCGAGGGAAATATTTCACTTGTAAACATACGACATTAGGTTAGTAGGAATGCGCCACCCTATGTGACACGCCTTTACTAAGTGTTAGTTTAATAGTAAGGCGGTTACCCCGCCCTTCAAACCGAAATACGTTACTGCTTCAAGGCAGCAATAAGCAGGGCGGTGGTACCTACCCGTACGGCCTTGCAAGGCGCGGTATTTATGTTTAACATAAGTTTCTTTTATTATTTTTTATTTATAACTTCTTATACTAGAAAGTATAAAGGCGGACTTAATGCCATAGGCATTCTCTAACAGTCTACCTTAGGGGAGTGTAGAGATGAAGCTTGGTAGGTGTAGTGTTAAGGTGATATTACTTAAACATATGTGTATATATAACATACATAATATTTATAGATACAAATACTCGTACTTAAATAAATACATGTAAGCTTGAGGGTAGATATTATCTTGTTGAACACCAAGTAAAACGAAGTCACCTTTGGTTTCTGATTTAATCAACAATATGTTAACTTGACAATTCACTTTAACACTTGTCCAACTTTAACCAGTACGTACAACAGTCACTGAATCACACAACGTAACAACGATATAGTAAGTGCACCGGGCAAACGCAGTCGAACGAATGTTCATTTCATTTTTTTTTCTTTTTTTCTTACCTAAGCTGAGAGCCTTGAGAGGCTATGTCAGCGTAACCCTAACTTTTGTAGGTGAGCTCACGGGGCTCAAACCTGATGACGTTGCTAACACGAACCCTAGCAAGAGCCGTGCTTCGCAGAATCTACCACCGGATCGGAAACGCGACCCACTGAGAAGATCCGGCGAGAAACTCAGTGGGCTGTGTCTGGGAGTTAATTTACTCGTCGAGCCCTTCGTCGCAAGCGACGGGTTCGACGAGAACGGTGACCGGTGCTTGAAGTACCTAGAAGCACCGTTAGTGGATCGGGAGGATCCGAGATGACGTGTTTTGGGCGACGTCGACTGCTTTCCATTCTGTCCGCAGGATCGGGAATGTAGTTACCGGCGGCCACGATGAGAGGGTTCTCGTGTCGTGCCGCTTTATCGAAATGGCGCATTGACGCCGACTGCATATACTTACTGGTGGACTCTAAGTCCAGGTCGTCATGGAGGTCGACGTTCCTGACGAACCACGGGGCTCCGACGGCTATCCTGCAAAAACGGGATTGAATGACTTGGAATGATTTTAAGTGTATGCGGGCCGCGTGAGCGAACACTACACTTGCATAGGTCATGACGGGGCGTATGCAAGTTTTGTAGAGTGTCACCTTATTTCTAAGGGGTTCATTTCAAGGCACGTTCCGCCTTTTTATACTAGCCGGCGCAGCTGGCTTATGAGTCACTTCTGTTGCAGCTGTTGTTTACGAGTGGAACGACACGGCCGGCGCACCTGGCTTGTGTGAGTCACTCCTATTGCACGTGCTATATAACATAAATATCGTTAACGCCGTCATACATATACATAAATATATACATGTACATATCATAAATATATACATATAAAAACACATATAAACAAATATTATCAATTAGATGACTCTGCTGACTCTCTGAGAAACAGTTCTCGAACCTTCGTCTTAAACGCTTCACGTGTAGTGGCCGACCTTATTTTAAGTGGGAGCGCATTCCATAGAAGAATAGACTGAATAGTGAATGAAGAATGTAAAATGTGATGAATGTGTAGTTTCCGAGTTTATATGACGTCATCGCTCCAACTATTGAACGGTTTATATTCTCTTCACTTATTAAACAGTTTCTAACCCTACATATCCTATAGGCACAGCACACTGAGTGTCTCAACAGATCTTCTCAGTGGGTCGCGTTTCCGATCCGATGCGCGATATTCGTTTGTAAAGTAAATCGTTACTAATTAATGAAGTAAAGTCGTTACTAATTAATGAAGTAAAGTCGTTACTAATTAATGAAGTAAAGTCGTTACTAATTAATGAAGTAAAGTCGTTACTAATTAATGAAATAGAGTCGTTACTAATTAATAAATGTTACTAACTAATTAATTGTATTTATCTTTTTCAATGTAAATATTTAGGAAGAAGTTTGCCACATTGCTTAGGTGTCTTCGAATCCCATTTTTATTTATTCGTTCGTTTCTTTGAGCATCACGCAAAAAATAGACAAAGAACTGATTTGGATTAGGATCTTCGTGTTTAAGACTAGAATGAAATATTAACTAACTTTTACTAGCGATCTGGTTTTTTGAACCCTTCCAATAGATTTTTGGAAATTGACTGCAATGTAATTGATCGTAATGTTATCATCACAGCATAAGGACCATGTGATGATTAATGCCACTGCCGAATTTGATACTTGGAATCGACATCCTAACTTTTTTATTAGCTTTAGCGATGAGGATTTTTATATAATCGTATTAATAGGCTTCCAAAGTCTATGAGTATCGCCTTATAGTTATTTCGTTGGAGGAATGCCCTAACTTTTTGATTGCTTAGGTAGGTGGACGACCCTACTGGTCATCATCTGTTAATTGGTTACTGGAGCCCGTAGACATTTACAACCTAAAGCCGCCACCCATCTTGAGAAATGAGTTGTAAGTCTCAGTTTTATAGTACAACGGCTGCCCTACCCTTCAAACCGTAACGCATTACTGCTTCCCGGCAGAAATAGGACGGGTAGTGGGTCGTTTTAAATTTTGCGGCCAAAAAAGTAACGATTTCCTGAATTTAAACTTTCGGGTTCAGAATAAAAAATACATCATCACAATCAAGTCCATCACTCATTTATTGATAACATTATATAATATTCATTTATATTTTTCATTTTACGCATTTGATAAGGCCAACACGGATGACAATAATTTAAATAGGAACTTTTTTGAAAGCTTAGAAATCGTATTTCTTTTGTTTTTAATAATGTTCTAATATCCAGTTAGTTTTCCTTTATTATTGCATTATATACTGATTAAATAAAATTGTCGAATTTCAACATTACTGGAAAAATAGCAAACAAGTTAGAATTTGAATTTCGACAGTGATATGAACGAGATTTGGGCGTAGTTTTTAATGTATAGCTCCTAATTTAACAATGTTTACGAATATATAGTTATAGGACCACGTGCCTGTTGTCATGACAACAAATTTACTGTACTTATAATTACGGTAACATTCAGGTTATGAGAATTAAATCAAATAACTCGCTTTTGGCCCTAAATTTGAAAACGACCCTAGTGGTGGCTACCCGTGTCGGCTCATACGACTCGTTTCCACTAGTAAAAACGCAAATTATCTATACTAATATATAAATCTACAGTGGTTTTTACAGATGTTCCGCTATAACTACTGAATCAATGCATCCGATTGACTTGAAACTTGGTATCTATGCAGAAAATACATGTACATAATGGATGGGCTAATATATATATATGAGTGTTGGACACCCTAATAATAATGACAATATATAATAATAATGTTAATTTTAAATCCCCAGCGAAGCGGGCGCGTACGGCTAGTAATTAATAAATCTCCTCTAACATAGACGCGTATGTAGAACTCCAATATTATAGTTTTGCTGTTATCTTTATTGCAACGAACAAATCAAAATCTAAAACTAATCCGTGTCAGTCATAACAACGGTTCCGTTCTCAATAACTGCAAGCGTTGCGTAATGCAAAAAGTACCAATACAATTTGATCTGTCAAAGCTCACGATTAATAGGCAAACAGATATCTATTCAAAATGGACCTATGCTCGTTCAGCATAAATTGACCTCAACCATCAAGCTGGTTACACACAAATAGAGGTCTATCCACGTCAACGTTATAACCATTTAAGCTTGATACCTAAACTGAATGAGTCGATATGAAAACGGCCGTCTATTAAATGTTGTCCCGTTATACAAGATTGCGTAATGTTATCATGGCGGAAACACAAGCATAGCGCTGCGTTGTGCAGTTTAGCGCATAAGTTTGATTAATGAGTTGTCGTTACCATATCAATAAAATTTGTTAATCAAAAGTAAATGTATTTAAAAATAATATTGTACTACACTTAACAACAACATACTTTATTTCACTTGAGGCACACGAACACAAGCGGCAGACTTCGTAGTGCCTTAATCGATAATTAAAAGACCTAAACTATTGTATAAAATAAACTTAAGACATACAAAAGGAATCCGTCCGACAGGGACACATCAAAGGAAAAACAAAATTATTATTTTTATTTCATTCCGAGCATTTTCATATTTAATTATTTACCTTTTAAACCTTCCCTGGACTTCCACAAATAATTTAAGACCAAAATTAGCCCAATCGGTCCAGCCGTTCTCGAGTTCTATTTTTATATATATAGAAGATAGAAGATTAGCAGAAAAACGATAATTAGGCACATGTCTCCAAGATCCGTTGAGCGACTGGTTCTACGCTGTTTGTATCCAGGAGAATCCTGCGACGTTCACTAGGGTTTCGGTCCACTTGGAGCTCCAGTAATATAAAATATCACCTTACCATTTCTGAATCTCAGTTGGCTAATGTTATGTTGAGTTATTTTAACAAACATAATTTGTAAATTATTTAAATTAAACATTTCCTTGAAACAGTATTAGGATGTCTTTATTTGAATATTTTTGTTAGTTTCCCGGATACACGGGTCGACTGACCGCCTTTTGATTCGAACTAAATTCACAACGGCAGTTGGGTTTTGCAACATAATTCACGTAACTATATTTGTTTTTGTTTACGTATTGTATAATAAAGTTACTGAAAATAAAAATGAAATTGAAAAAATTATAATCGTTCATTTTCTTACATGTTAATTGCGATTAAGTACAAAATCTTGTAAAGAAATACACGCCAATGCGAATGAAGGCTTAACTCGACGTTAAATCTATGTCAAGACATCAGGTATCTAGCTCTTAGAAAAAACTAGCTATGCCCGTCCGCTTCGGTGGGCATTTAAAATTAACATTATTATTTCTCACCCCCACAAAGACTCTCATTATTAACGCCCCCGCAACTGGTGTAGGTCCGACACTCATATAAATAGCCTATCCATTAAGTACATGTATTTTCTACACGGATACTAAGTTTCAAGTCAATCGGATGCATGATTCAGTAGTTATAACGGAACATCCGTAAAAACCACTGCAGATTTATATATTAGTATAGATTACAATTAATTAAACTCACGTTACAAAAAACAAAAAAATACATTAGTAAGGTTAGCCAATATATAAAAGATTTAATTTAAAAAGAGTTCGGTACATAGCAAAGTCGCATATTTTTGCCGCGAAGCGTTTAAGCGTTCAGTTCTGAAGGGCTGGCTCTCCTGACGTGACAATTCAGGTCACACATTTCCTGTCTACCTAGAGTCGTGCAATATAGTCGGGTAATCAAATGTACTTGATGATAAAAACAAATTGATACAAAAAAGCTAACCTAAAATATACCATAATGTATTTGTATTTCAGAGAAGTTTTCAACATGGATGTTTTGAATTTGTTTTTTGTTTTTTTCCTTAAAAATTGCCCAATTGCACATTGAACGTAGGGGCGCGTTTCCCTTCTACATATACCAGTAATTCGGGCATCGGTGCACATTCACCGTTCGCCGTCCGACGGTTACCAACGTATACCTTAACAATAACAGCAGTAAAGCACAATAACACAGTACCGACAATGAGAGTGTTTGTTTTTTTAATTTTATATGCGGTCTCTGTTTATGGGAGAGTGACGCGTGAGTAATACTTTTCTTGTTAACATCTTGCCGGTGACGTTTCTTAAGATTTTTAATAAGAACAAAAGTTAGCGAATGAAAGTCATCTCGTTATTTAGAATACCTAAAAATATCTGTAAGGTATAATTGTTTAGTGCAAAACAACCATAGCCCTATTGAATGTTTGACAAGACAGATATGACTGAATAAAAAAAGGGAATTATTTCGTTTCTTTTTGCAAGAAATGGTTTTTGTATTATTGATATTTTGATAAAACTTTGAATAATAATAGATAATAATTACATTTAATAATTAAATTCACCGGACTGTTGTGTGTTTGTTGATCGTGTGTGTGCTATAATTATATAAGGTTCTTGATCCATTAGAGTGTAAAGATGGCAACATATATTGCTTAGATATATTTCTCAGTAATACTAGCAAAGCTTTTTATTTCATTGACCTGCGACAAAGATTATACATACTAGACTAGACGCATGCAGCAGAATAATTTCTGCTCGTACCGTTTTCGCTTTCAAAGATTACCCAATAAGGCTTATTAGAATTAAATGTGACATTTTACTGTAGGTGACATTTTACATACTATATAACGACTTTTTAGATAATCTACAGTGGCATTTTACATATTGTACGGTGACATTTAGATTAAAAAAAGGACACATATCCTACACGATCGTCTATCCCCAAATTAGGATTCCTTTTACATCGGTTTATAGAATTGAGTAAGCCCATCAGTCCATCTTAATTGAAAAACGAAGAATCCGAAAATGTTTAAATACGTCATGTTAAAGTTTGTTGCAGTACGTGTGCTCTGGCTTAGGATAGATGCTATTGCTATTCTTTGAAGTTATTCTTATTATTCTTCTAGTTATTCTCCTTATTCTATCTGCGGCAGTAACTGCATTCACGAGAACTCAAATAGTTCAAAGTTCCTGTGAGAAATGTATTGACGACGCTACTAATGTTGGTAACCGGCAAACTTCTTGAGCAAATGACCTTGACTGCGCAGAACCGAATTTTAGATCACTTTGGTGGTGAGGGTGAGGCGCGACGGCAGGGGAAATCGTATCGAGCGCGTTATTGGTAGATCAATCGAACCTTGCGTCCCGCACCGCGCCCTCGTTCCGCTTGCTCCCAAAAGTACGCTTGCGTACAGTGAAAAGTCTATCGTTATTCATCGTTAAGTTATTTGTTATAATTGCTTGTTGAATTTGTTGCCATTGCTATATGTTGAGTGTTTGTTGATTTTTTATAAAAAATACACTATGCCGCGACAAAATGGGGTAGTATTCAAAAGAAAGGGTAGAAAAATTGTGTACGACGTATATTGCTTCATTATAAAACAGGGGAAGAATGATATGGAAAAAGTAAAACAGACTTCGGAAGCAAGAAAAATATCAGTGAGTACTGTTAGGTGCATTATTAACGAAGCTAAAGGCTCTAGCTTGCTCGCCGTGTTTCGGCCTCCGGGTACGAAAAGATCAGGGAAGAAGAAAGTTTCCGGAATGGATAGTTTCGTTCAATCTGTAATAAAAAGATGTAATCATAATAACTACTTATCAAGCAGCGAAACTCCGTATCGTAGAAAGGCTTCGAAAAATCTAAAGAAGATATAAATTTTAATGGCTCGGAATGAAGCTTACGACGAATTATGAAAGAGCTAGGCTTCAGATGGAAAAAAAAACAGAAAATAATCGGAAGCTGGTAATTGAAAAAAGTAACATTCGATTACTACGAATCGAATATCTCCAAAAAATAATTAATTATAGACAAATAAGAAGACCAAACCGACCGAGTTGTAAACTACACCAATGAGCCCTATGTCGACTCATCACGATGATAGCGACTCGGGTGATGAAAACAGTGATGATGATGATGGTCAAGATTAGGATAACGAAAAAAAAATTACAAATACCAGCTTCGCTTCAACTGAACCAAGACCTGGCAACAGCTCTAGTTTTGACTTAATAGAAGGAATATCTATTTTACCCCAAGATTAAATTATTACAATTATTAACCTATATTTTTTGTTGATGTTCTAATAAATATATAAATAAATACATAATATGTTGATTTTCATAATTTAATAGCATTATGACGCAGAGTAAATAACGTTTTTGCACGTGAGTGTACCGTGCGCGAACTTACCCCCACTACGTCGACAAATGCTCAAGAAGTTTGCCGACTATTATACTAATGATAATTTAGCGTTAGCCTCTCAAGCTAGCCTATCAAGGTTAAGATAGGGTACTTATTAAACGATTCCAATATGTACACAGTCTAGTTAAAAAGTCTAAATATTAATGCAAAAAGAAAGTAATGATAATATTATTACATCTATATTTCATATTCATTATGTTGATTCAAATTCAGGTCGATGTTTGGTTAATATTTTAGTGAGGTATTTTAAAATGGACTGGGGTGATAAGGGGAACATACTTTTAATTGCTGTGATATAGCATTACATACATTCGGTGTGCAGACAAATGCAACTTTAGTTTCTCCATGGTTTATTCCAAACATATTTCAACTTAAATTACTGAGCAATCTAAAACTTAATCCGTAGTTTTCAAGGCAGAATTGATCTCGTATGTGGGATAAGCCAGTAGTGCGCCTTATTTATCACTCGTTTACTATTCAGTATTCGATTTAGTTAATGCTACACGAATGTTAAGCTTTAAAGCGTGTCAGGGCACGTTATATTTTTTAACGTTGTGTTTTATTTACGCTAAACAATTAAGGATAATACTCTAATTTGAGGACTTTTTTCCTACCTATTAGCCTAGTACCTATTCTAGTGACCTCGAGGGGTCATATTAGATTTACCGAGCGAGTAGGTGAGCTCATGGGGTCTATCCTGGGGACGTTGCTAACACTAGCCCTAGCAAGAGGAGTGCTTGGCGGAATCTACTACCGGATAGGAAACGCGATCCAATGAGAAGATCCGGCGAGAAACTCAGTGGGCTTTGAGGACAGAGGATCGTCGATGTCTATTGATGACTGCGAGCAATACGTCGTGAAGACGAAAACCTAAGTCAAACGAATTGCCAGACCACAATATATGTGTTATTAGTTCAAGGTACTCTTAGTTCTTACTGTGGGCAGACAAACTTAAATGACATTAAATAATGGTTGTAAAAAAAATTACGATAGTTAGAACAATACATTAATTTTAGCGAAAAGTTTCCGAAATACAGGCAAATAGAAATAAAAAAAGTATTTCGTCTCAGAGTCCTTCTGGTAAATACACAGTTCACGCGATTGGGGTCGCGCTATCTATGTGAAATGATAATTAACAAGGCCAACCATTAAAAGACAAATCTGCACCCTCACCCGAAGCGACGCCTGAATCCCACCTGAGATAGAACCCGGGTGAGGTAGGGAAGTTACAGCGGTCATGGCGTAACGGAATTCCATTAATAAAATATAATTAATTTTAGTGTTTCATGCCTGGCATTCAATGTAAGTCAAGGTGTAGCGACATACACTCTATAGTTAATTAGTGTATCGTTAATTAGGTAAATTTTGAAACCCTATTGGCTAGCTAGTACGTTTACCCACAACATAAAAGAACAACAAAGCACAGCATGTTAATGATACATATCGATTGTTACTCTGCAAAATAAAACATTCAATGACTTAAGTTCTGGGTTATCTAATTCGGATTACGTACTGTTATAATATTATCTGGTATATTAATTACTTTACCTAAAACCGAAAAGTGCTTCTATCAGCACTTTCCGGCCTAACATAATATATTGGAGCCCCGTTGGCTCGAAGTCAGTCACTCTGCGTCGTTACTAGTAGCCACACTTTTTCTAAGTAAAATCTTTTGTATCTTCAAAGTCAATAAAATATTTTTTAAAAAGAGTTTTTCATAGTCCCGTATAACAAGTACTTACAAAGCGAGTTAATTTGGCAGGGCATGTTTTGAGCTAGCACTGACGGGATTCGAATTATTAGCGATCATTTTAAAATACACTCGTGTATACAAGAACTCCAACCTTAGTACTTGTATGTAAATTTTGCTGAGGAAATTGAATGGGCACAAGGCTTTTTCCGCTTACTGCCCCCCTACTTAGCGTGTGTTCATATATCATTTGTTGATAATCAGATGTTTGTATCAAGCCAATTGTCGAACGTCATTAGAGTCGTTTCCTCTATTCATTATTGTTTAGATTCGCTTGTCGATTAAGACTATTTATTTCGTTTTTTTTGTCATACTTGGATAAGTGTTGATGGCTTAAAGTATTAATAGCATATCCTTATATACGTGCTTGAGATTTCGTTCATTCATTATTATTATCAATTTTAATGAGGCTTACAATAATCTTGTTTTATAATAATCAATGTACAATACGGTTGTCGTAGTTCTTATTTTAACTCTCAACAACAAATATAGATGTCATATCCAAATGAAAAACTTCCTATAAAACTTCCTATTTATCAGGAAGGATACAAACAGTAGATGTGAAAGGTAATAGATCTTCAGGCACCTTGTTGAAAATGGGTGTACCTCAGGGTTCCATTTTGGGTCCTTTTTTATTTCTAATATATATAAACGATTTACCTAGTTTTATTGAGTCCCGACACGAGGTCGTATTATTCGCAGATGATACATCTTTATTATTTAAAATTAAACGACAATTACAAGTCTATGACGAAGTAAATGATGCGATTTCGTGTGTGGTTCATTGGTTCCGTATCAATAACCTATTATTGAATAGTAAGAAAACTAAATGTATTAAATTTACTTTAAAATGTATTAAACCATCTTTAAATGTGAGACAAGTGGAGAGTGATGTAATTGTTTCTGAGGAATCATTGGAGCTTGTTGAGTCAACCGTATTTCTTGGTATAACAGTGGACTCCAAACTGCAATGGGGACCTCATATTCATAAATTGGCGAGTAAGCTCAGCTCTGCAGCATACGCAGTAAAAAAAATTAGAATGTTAACAAACGCGGACACGGCTCGTTTAGTTTACTTTAGTTACTTCCACAGTGTCATGTCCTATGGCATTTTGCTATGGGGCAATGCGACCCATGTAGAAATGATATTTATTCTGCAGATAAGAGTTATACGTGCTATTTATAACATGCACTCAAGGGAATCCCTGAGGGAGAAATTTAAAGAAATTAAAGTTCTCACTATGCCATCCCAGTACATTTTTGAAAATTTGATGTATGTTCGTAAACATATTAAGGAGTTTCCTAAACAGTCGGACATACATAATAGAAATACTAGGAACAAACACAAGCTTGTTGTGCCGATGAGTAGGTTACATAAGATACGAAATTCATTCGGGTGTTTGTCTGTGCGCCTGTACAACAAAATCCCACAAGATGTTCAGAACCTACATATACATAGGTTTAAGAAAACTATTAAAGAACATCTGTGCAATAAAGCTTACTATAAAGTCAATGATTATCTAGAAGATTGCACAAAGTGGGAATGAGTTGCTCGCTCCAGGCATTTCAATATTGTAGTAATTGTTACGTTATATTACTCATTGTAAAAAATCATATTTTAAAAACAAAACTAATATTAAAAAATAAATAAATAATAATTTCATATGTAAAAAAAAAAAAGACATGCCCGCTGAGTTTCTTGCCAATTCTTCTCAGGACGGAGGCTAGTTCTTGTGAATTGGCGGTAGTTTTTTTGACGTTCAACAAGTATGTACTTTCATTTATGTGGTATAAAAATTTTTGATTTGATTTGATTTGATTTGAATGTCATTCCGCTATTGCAACTGTCATAACAGATGACGTTCCATCATTACGACGACAATATGAGGTCTGTTAAACTCAGTCGGGCAAGCTTGTGAGAGTGGCCGCGATTATGCAGTATCTGTAACGTAACCGGCTACTGTTTTTTTTTGTTTTTTTTTCCATTCCTCGCTTTTGTTGGTACTACGGAAACTAACTATTACAGAGCACGGCTGCTTATCAAATATTATTATAGGTTACATCACTTTCTGAAATATAAGGTCCAAGTTTTCAATGATTGAAGAAATAATAGGATAAGTCCGCCGGTCACCGTCCTCGCCTCGTTAATTAACCCATAGACACAGCCCACTGAGTTTCTCACCGGATCTTCTCACTGGGTCGCGTTTCCGATCCGGTGGTAGATTCTGCGAAGCATTGCTTTTGCTAGGACCGCTGTTAGCAACACTCTCGGTTTGAGCCCCGTGAGTTCACCTACTCGCCCGGTTACGCTGACATAGCCTTTCAAGGCAGTTATCAGTTTAGGTAAGAAAAAAAAAGGAGAAGTCCATGAGTCCCCGCTCCAAATGAAGTTTAACAATCCCTACGTTGTGCAGTGGTTAAGCGTTAATAGGTGAGATGACCGCTTGTTATCCTTTGACCATATACGTGTATGAGTCTCCTTTTTTTTCTCTACCTAATAGTTGGTAGTTTAAGGGGCTATTCCAATTATGCGCATATGGGTAAGTGTGCTACACGGGCTCATCGTGACAAAACTTGCTAACATTGGCTCCAGTAAGAGCAGTGTTTCGCTGCATCTAACCTTGGATCGCGACCCACTGAGAAGATCCGGCAAGAAACTCATTGAATTGTATCTGCATAGGCCTGCTATCACTGACAATAAAAGGAAATTAAAGAAATGAGTAGTACGGGGCTATCATACTGAACAAATATACCACTTATTATATACTATCTGCTATATTTAGGCCAGAATAAAAAGAAACAACTTAATTTATACCTTGGCCAACATCGAATTGAAACTAAGACGAGGCGTAAATTTATTAATTCCGATAACTAATTCAAAATCGAATTATCTTTGGTGGATTATTTTTAGAAGGTTGCGTGTTTATATGAGCAACACTTGGTGTTACTAGTTTATAGGAAACTACAAAGGGAAGGTCTTCCAACTGATCTGGCGCGGGTGTTTAATATCTGTATATGCTTATTTTGAAATATTTCTATTCTATCAGCCCACAGACGTCCATAAGCTCGACACAAGTCTCCCCCAAGCCTCGCACAAAGATCGGTCCTGCCTAAAAACATATATAACTATATATATTAGTCACTGATTCCCATAGTACATAGAAACCCATTTTGGGGTGAGACGACCATGTGTATGCTGGATTTTTTTTTTTTTTTTTTTTTTTTTATTGCTTAGATGGGTGGACGAGCTCACAGCCCACCTGGTGTTAAGTGGTTACTGGAGCCCATAGACACCTACCACGTAAATGCGCCACCCACCTTGAGATATAAGTTCTAAGGTCTCAGTATAGTTACAACGGCTACCTCACCCTTCGAACCGAAATGCATTACTGCTTCACGGCGGAAATAGGTGGGGTGGTGGTACCTACCCGTGCGGACTCCCAAGAGGTCCTACCACCAGTGATTACGCAAATTATAATTTTGCGGGTTTCATTTTTATTACACGATGTTATTCCTTCACCGTGGAAGTCAATCGTGAACATTTGTTGAGTACGTATTTCATTAGAAAAATTGGTACCCGCCTGCGGGATTCGAACACCGGTGCATCGCTACACACGAATGCACCGGACGTCTTATCCTTTAGGCCACGACGCAGACAGCGCAGGACCGGTCCTTGTGGCGAGGCTTGGGGAGGCCCATGTCCAGCAGTGGACGTCTGTGGGCTGACGAGTAGAAGAAGACCACGTGTGATTTGACCAATATTATTATTTTTGTTCAATATGGCCCAAACATTGTTCCTCCGAAGTTGTATGTAAGATTTTAGTGAATATGTTGTTAATGCATTTTTTTGCATTATAAGTATGTTGTAAGGTGATGAGGAGGCGTCCTAAAAAGGTTTGGATGAACTGTGTGAAAGAGGATATGTGAGATGCGACTGTGCCAGTGCAGATATGACGTATGGTAGACATGAATGGAAAAGGAGGACATACTGGACCGACTATTCTACATATAGTGAGATAAGGGCAAGACAAAGACCATGTTGTGCAAGAAGAAGACCATGTTAATGCAATGTAGCTCCTAGATAAACTTCTTTTATTCTATGACTAGTGAAACCTGGTCACGCTCTGATGTGACTTTCGCTAATTATATGAAAAATATCACCTGTTGTGCGTCAATCGAACTACATAATAGGTATAATGATACGGATACGCTTTTTTGATATATAAGCCATTATTACATTGAAGTGCCATGAAAATCCGTCCAGTAACTTTTGCGTGAAATAGTATTTAACAAACATCCACAAGATTTTGTGTTCACTGTTATTAATATTAAAAAATAACTAAAGCTACACTAAAGATATCGAATTCAATCAAACAGTTTTTTTCAAATAATACTTTTCATTAACATTATATTGTTGATCTAAATATAAATCCTTATACTGCAGGAGACAATGACGATTCTCAACAAAATACTGATAGGCCATAAAACACTATCAGACCATTTAAATCAAGCAAGATGTGTTTTACTACTGTTACAACTAGTATTAAACTATTTGGGTAAACTAAAAAAAAAACAGTAATTTAACAAAATCTTGATGTTTGTGACCACGTTTTTGTTTATAAATTTACAGCCGACTTCTTTCCTCAATGCAAGAGAAGCGATCCACAGCTAGACAAGTGCGTTCTGGACGCCGTCGAGACAATGAGGCCACGTCTGAAGACGGGCATTCCTGAAGTCAACATTCCGCCTTTAGACCCCTTCATGGTACCAATGTTGAAACTGGACAGGACTGCTCCAAACCTGCGATTGAAAGCAACGATCAAACAAACTAAGGCATTCGGTGGAAGTAACTTTAAGATTGAAAAGTTGAAGTGAGTATTATTTTTTTGTCCTACCTACGCCGAAAGTTCGGTTTTCCTCCCGCTGTACAGGGAAGAAAGTGTTACATTTCCTCCCTGGGTACTGACAAGTGCGAATGCGCGTTAGTGTCTACGTCTGCTCTCACGCACCTAAAATTCTCCGCCATTGTTGTGCTTGGGTAATTTGCAATATTGTGTTTAGTGTAAAAGTGAAATAAACAAGAGGCAATAAAATTGTATAGTGAAGTATTAAACAAAGATGAGTTCATCAGACAGTTCTTATTCAATTAGTAGTCGTTTATTTAAAAATAAAAAAATTGTTAAATTGTTTTTTATTAGTAAATGGGGGGCTTCCGTCCCCCTACTCCCCGCCAGGGTTTCGCCCCTGGACCCCGGGTAGGAGAAAAAATAGTATGTGCACCGCGAGAAAAAAGTAGGACATCTCATCCCGCATCCCGCAATTTTACACGTGGGAGGAAATGTCCTACTTTTCTCCCTTGGCGCACAATGTACTATTATTTTTGTAGTTGGGATGAGGGGGTGCGGTTTCATATTATAGTGAGGCATCGCCGCTCCCTTTGAGGTGTGAGGTCGAAATTTCAATTGCATTTTAAAATTGACATCTTTTGAATGCGAATTAAATGGCACAACATACGTCGAAATAATACCTAAATTTCTGAGCTAGGAACGCGTCTTAATACCAGCAATTTTTCATTGTTTTTGGTTACACAATTATGTCAGTCGTCGGGTTTTCCAATACTTGTGGTATTTTTTTATTAGAAAGAATTTTTTTAAAGACGTTTCTTTCCTCCTCATGTACTCTTTCATTGAAAAAGTCCATATCATTTATAAAAAGAACGGTTTTGCTTTAAAAACATCGCATTTTTTATAAAAATATTTAGCCTAATTTACGTTGTTAAATTGTTATATCCCTTTCAGGATTAACTTGAATAATAAGTACACAGGGGAGATTAAAATGGTTTTCCCAAAGTTGATGGTGAATGCGGATTACGACGTGCGTGGCTCTAGAATTCTCACCCTGGACATAAATGGAAAAGGAAAACTGAGAGGAGAATTCAGTATGTATTTGGTTAAGTAAACCACGTAGATTATTGTTTATTTAAAAACAATGAACTGTTAAAAAGGTCCTGTATTTGGTTTTTCGTTATTGAAATGGACCGAAACTCAAATTCCACTCAATGTTCACCGATTATTGGAGACCCTAAACAGATATGATCTCATAATTTTTCTAATGAAATACGTACTTAACAAATATTCACGATTGACTTCCACGGTGAAGGAATAACATCGTGTAATAAAAATCAAACCCGCAAAATTATAATTTGCGTAATTATTGGTGGTAGGACCTCTTGTGAGTCCACACGGGTAGGTACCACCGCCCCCCCTATTTCTGCCGTGAAGCAGTAATGCGTTTCGGTTTGAAGGGTGGGCCAGCCGTTGTAACTATACCTGAGACCTGTACGTTGTCATGTCTATGGGCTCCAGTAACCACTTAACAGTAGGTGGGCTGTGAGGTCGTCCACAAATCTAAGCAATAAATAAAAAACCAAGATCGCAGAATCAGCCACTTTAAAAAATATATCCTACCTTAACAGGAGACAGGATTGCTTCGCAGCCCAAACGGGCAAGGCGAGCAGTTCGATTCTGTTTTACGTGCTTTGAGATTTTTCTGTCAACGATTACTTAGACCTTTTGCTAAGCAAACTTTCGGCCGTGTTGAAATTTCAACTCTACTTTTAAGACCTTAAGCGTTAAATAAAATTTTTATTTACAATATAAACAGATACTCAAAATCGTATCGAAAGCTGATTAGAATAATGTCATCTCATCTAAAAGTAATTATCCATCGAAATTGTTAATTAGTTGAACGAATAGTTAATGTTTGTTGCAGTGAATCTAGACCAAGGTTAGAGCAGTCTCTGGGCGATTTTCTAAATTCAGCCGACTGTTTGTTTTGTTTTGACCTGTCAGTATTATTTTCAGACTACCGAATAACTATATTAGAATGTAAAATTTCATTCTCTACTTTTAATTGAATCGACGACCGGTTATATTCGTTTCAATGCATTTTTAATGGGTATTATCAATAAATTCCAGTATTTGTATACATTTATGGTTGTCGTAATGAACAGTTTACTTTTTCGAATTGTAGTTTACCGAATTTTAATTTAAACCTTTTTGATTTATTGCAATCTTAAGCAGCTGCATCAATTGAACTATTTCACAAAAGATTGTAACGCAGTCAGATTTTTTTGAGACTTTTGCTAAATGCATTATCACTCATTTGTTGAAACAGTTCATGCGTCATTTGTTGCTCGTTGATATAACTAAGTAGATGTTTTCAAATCTCAGCAGGATCGAATAAATGGCAGGCTAGCTAGATGTATGGATATTATAAAGAAATAACTGTTACTTTATTATGATTTATTTATTCTATCTAGCTGGAATAACAGTGGTTGCGAAGGGTCTAGCCAAGCCCATACAAAAGGACGGAGTTGAATATCTTCAGGTGGACAAGATCTTGACACGAGTTAGAGTTAGTAATGCCCAGATCGGTTTCGATGACACGGAAAGACCACTGGCTGGTAAGTATCCGACATTAACAAACAACAAACTTTGTTCTACGAATGTAAATTTTTTTACAAATGAAAAATCATCACCCATTAGGGGAAGGCAGCGGCTTGATTGTACTTTTGGCATTGCTCATGTCAATGAGCTATGGTAATCACTTCCTGTCAAGTCGGCCATGTGTTTGTTTATTTACAGAGGCAATGAAATCAGTTCAAACAATAAGAGAACGTTATCCACACAGATATCTACGACTAGATGATAGACAACTATAAAAGAGCATTATGTAAACGACAGGCCTAAAAATAAAGGATTCTTTATATTTTACTGATGGTAGAACGTATTGGAAGCCCGCTCTAATAGGCGTCATCATCCTGTCTACTTCTGCTTCGAAGCAGTAATATGCTGGGCTTTAATGGGTGCCACAGCCGTTATATTTGAAACTTTAATCTCGTGTATCAAGGATGGTGGCATTTACACTCTGATATCTGTGATCTCCGGTAACCACTTAACACCAGGTGGACCATAAGCTCGTTCAACTTCTAAATAATAAAACCGAAGTAAGAAACTTGACGCTTTCTGGTTTCACAATTGAATACATTATAATTTTAAGCAGATCTCTCAAAAATATCCTACAAAATTGATCAATGCAATTTGCATTTTTTTTACGATTACGCATTTTGCTAATTGTTTACGAATTTCGAACGTTTAAATTGTTAATATTTTACTTTAACCATGTAAATTCATGATTCATTTCACATCATTTTCATTATGTCCATTGTTGCAAAGTTTTATTTATAAATGAAATGTAGTTAATCCAATAGGTGACATCACCTTTTTATTTGCATTTGGTATTTAAATAGTGACTTTTTAGTGGTCTTTTAGTGACTTTTGTGAGTGAAACGCCACTTTCACGTTAAATTAAAAAAAAACCCGAATCTAATCTAATTAAAACTAATGTAATTCTAAATTCTTGTAGCCGCATCGGCTGCGTCATTCTTCAACTCGAGTCCTGGAGTCGTTCTGGACATTCTTAATCCTTTAATAGAAGAGACAAGTGCAGCCGTCATCAAAGCCTTCGTCAACAAGATCCTTGGAAACATACCCTTGCACGAGATACTCGTTGATGACGTACCATCTGCATAGAAAACTTCGGTATTATTTATATATAGATTTGATAAGGATTTACTGTAAGTTCGACTTTTCGTGGAAATGCGGAATGTCTCCATAAACATATTGAACTATGTTAAAATTATGTTTCCAAAGCCTTATGTTGTTTGATGGTTTAGTACCAAGGATTTAGTACAATCGAAATAGCCATAATTAAATTTTATAGACTTTAGACATTGATAGAGATTCTGTAATATGAGAAATTACATCATAAGGATTTTTTTAGAAACTATAATCTTAATTTCTTCGACAGTAATTATCGCAATTAAGAAATGATGTGTTTTTATATAACGTTAAGTGATTGAGTTTAAAAATATGTAATTTAAACTCTATTTTAATAATGTATCTATAAATATAAAAATGAATTGCTGTTCGTTAGTCTCGCTAAAACTCGAGAACGGCTGATCCGATTTGGCTAATTTTGGTCTTGAATATTTGTGGAAGTCCAGAGAAGGTTTAAAAGGTAGATAGATACATATGAAAATGCTCGGAATTAAATAAAAATAACAATTGTGTCCTCCGTCGGATGAATTCCTTTTGTTTGTTTTAAGTTTATTTTATACAACATTTTAGGTCTTTTATTTATCGATTGAGACACTACGAAGTCTGCCGGGTCAGCTAGTATTAAAATAAAAGGGCTAAAATAGTAATTGCTGTGATGAATTTGTAAATGGAAATTCAATTGTTTATGATTTATTTGTTGTTATTGGCCTTATTGGCACCAAAGATATTGTTTAGTACCTGTATGTATTGTGTAGCGTAAGTGTTTTATACTAAATTATGTAAGTTAACAAACTTAGTGTTTTATTTATGTGTCTTTCAAGTATAACGTAAACAGAGACTCACAACTCACTATCAGGTGGACCATAATAATATGCGCGCCTGCCTACAAGGACAATCAAAACAAAAAAAGAGAAAAGAAAAAAATATTAATTCAGAAAATTATCCGCAACAATTTTCTCTACAAAGTTATGATTGTTTATGTCTGGTCACACCGATCCGGTGGACCGAATGGTAAACAGTCGACGCCGACCTAAACACGTCATTACAGATCCTCCCGATCCATTAACGGTGCTTTTAGGTACTTCAAGCACCGGTCACCGTCGTCGCCGAACCCGTCGCTTGCGACAAAGGGCTCGACGAGTAAATTAACCCATAGACACAGCCTACTGAGTTTCTCGCCGGATCTTCTCAGTGGGTTGCGTTTCCGATTCGGTGGTAGATTCTGCGAAGCACTGCTCTTGCTAGGGCCAGTGTTAGCAACACTCCGGTTTGAGCCCCGTGCGCTCACCTACTAGTTCGGTGAATCTAGAATAACCCGGTTACTAGAATAGGTAGGAAAAATTAAAAAAAAGATGTCTGATGCTTAGGTTCACAGTTCGTTAGCTGTCGTCGATCATCAAAGGGAACTTCATCTTGCACAGTAATTGGTAAGAGTAATCTATGATAACTAGAGGTCCCGCAGTAGTCGAAATTCGACTATAATTAATTGGAATTGGAAGTTTGTACACTATTATGATTGTATTTTATACTTCTATAATCACAAATTTCGCCAAGGCTACACTATAAAAAAATATTAATAAAGACAAACAATATTTAATCTATTCTCAATTTGACCACGGACGTCAAGAACAAAAGTTTGACTCTAAATAGTGCGTCAAATACATGGTATGTAGTGTGCGTAATATTTTCTTTATTGATTTAATGTATCTTTTATGCATTATTTAAAAAAAATATTAGCATTGTGCACTTGTTCTCTATATTCTCTATAAGAGTAGAAAATTTCATACTCCTCCGTCCGCGCAATTTTCGTAAAAAGGGATACAAAGTTTTTGCTTCACGTATTAATATATATATAGATTTTACAAATACGAAAGAAAGTAAGTCGGTCTATTTCGTTTGGCCGTTTCAACTTCTGACAATATTTTGACTAATTTCGGCATATGAATTGTTTGAGGCCCGGGGAAAGTATCCGCGTGTGCGATTTAAAGTGTAGTTCACGCAGGGTAAACTACGCGATATGTAGTTATTAAATAAGAGGGCGGCACTGAAAATTTCGGGAATTAACGAAGTGACACAACATTACTATTTAAAAATGTATTTATTGCTTTTCGAAGTATTCTCCGCGAAATTTGACACATTTTTCCATACGATGGAACCAATCATTGAAGCAACCATTCCATTCGGAAGTTGGGGTCTCCAAAATGGCCGTTTTGTAGGCGTCCACAGCGTCTTCAGGTGATGAAAATCTCTGTCCACGCAATTTATTCTTTATTTTAGGGAAAGTATAGAAATCATTAGGGCTTAGGTCGGGGCTGTACGGCGGATGGTCTAATAATTCTATGTTTTCTTGCTCTAAAAACTCTTTTGTTCTGTGCGCGGTGTGAGAACTCGCATTGTCGTGATGGAGGATGATGCGGCGGTTGCAGTTCTCTTTACGGAGTTCAGAAATGACCTGTGGCGGACAAACGCTAGTATACCATTCTGCATTAACCGTTCTTTGTCCCTCAAGAGGAATAGTCGTGACATGGCCGGTTTTGGAGACAAACAAGGCCACCATTTTTTTTTGCAACACTCCGTGAACGAACAATTTTTGTTGGCTTTAACTCATTTTCGAACACCCAAACTCGTGACTGGTTTTTTGTTTCGGGTTCGTACGCGTATATCCAGGATTCGTCACCTGATACAATGTTGTATACAGCATTTGAGGATCCTGCGTGGAATCTTTCGAGAGTTCTGACGCACCAAGTAACGCGAGCCGCTTTTTGCTCTTCACAGAGCGAATGCGGTATCCATCGGGAGAACAACTTTTTTACACCTAATTGTTCATGCAAGATTATTTGTATTTGACTCATGCCAATGTCTAAATTTGCCTGAATTTCGCGGTATGTCACATGTCGATCTTCCTCAATCAGCTTATGCACACAGATGCATCAACGTTTTCTTGGGTGACTGCAGTTTTTGGACGACCTTGACGGGGATCATCACTGAGCTTGACACGTTTACGTTGAAACTCAGCAAACCAGCGATAAATTGTGGTTTTGGATGGGGCTTCATCACCAAATGCAGAAATCATCCGGTCAACACACTGTTTTTGTGTTAAACCACTTCGAAAGTCATAATAAATCATCGCTCTTGAATTTTCTCGAGTCAATTCCATTTTCTCAACGACTAAACAAGTTTGACAAAACCTCGTGACAAGACCGAGAATCTTTTTTTAAATAAATAAATGGTATTCGATTTTTAAAACCAAGGAGTTTTCAATTAAAAAGATTTTAATATGACAGGAACAGTGGAAATATTCCATTCCCGATACTTTTAGTGCAGCCTAGTAATAGAGAAACAGATAGCTATATATGACATACTTGGTGATGCCGACGATGATAATGCCGATGGTCAGCGCCTCTGACTGTAGCGCCAAGGCTCGTGGGTTCAGTCCCAGGTCGGGTAAATTCGATATTCGTGTGCTGTACCTACAGGTTTTTTACTATTTGTCTAGATATTTATAACAAAAAAGTATAAAACTATCTAGGTCAATCCCTGGTACTATTAACACAGACATTACTAAATTAGATCTGGATGACCATGCGTGATTTGTAATTTTTATTTATTTAGTTGTAAGTATCTAATTATATTCGGTCAAACGCAACTTTTCTATGTGACATACGTTATTTGGGTCTAAAATATTCGAAGAGCTGAGGATAGATCATTCACAATGATTATCCACATATGACATCATGCCATGCGCTTGGTATTTACTTGACGTGGAAAATGTTAAAATTATTACGATTTAGTGATTTAAAATGACCTTAAACGTTACAAATGTGGAATTTATTTGTCTATTTCGGTACGCTCTCACGTCTTAATTAGTTAGTCGATCATTTTGAAATTTTGGGTATACTTGTAGACTTGATCAGGGATGTAGAAAAAGACCCAGGTTACCTTTCGTTAGGAAAAAAAAAATAATTGCGAAGGGACACAAAAATACCTTGTATGTAGTTAGGTATCTGTACCCCCGTCTTATTGTCATGAATAAATCGTGTCGCAATTTATTACTGGAGATTATTAATTGGAGTGCTAGTGTGTAGTGCTGTGGAGTGCTGAAAAAGAGAAAGAAACCTCTGGTATTTCAGAAGAAAATCGAATAAAGATAAAAATTAGGTTAGGAGGGTTATTTTTGGTAGAGTCATGTATTTCTCATCCTCGGACGGAGATCGGACTTCGGGTGACGGAGTGCAAGGATGAGTCGTTTGGTGTGGTAGGGCCCTAAAAGTATCCTTGAGCCCGCGGTCTGCTCCGAACATCTGCAGACGGTCCAGATCCATATACTCCGCGTGCCCTCGTAGCGTGCGTACGAGAATCGACCCCCCGGCCAAAAAAATCCATTTTTCGTGGGCAGTTACATATAGCTTGTTTACGTGTATCCAATGCCCTGAATTTGTATGTATTAGCACCAAATGAAAGGACATACAGTTATATATTAGTACATATTAATAAAATCATTTATTGGAACAAGCATACACTGTGTTTATGCTTTGCCTCGCATCTCTATTTGCTTGCCTCTTTTGACAACGGCTTCTTCCAATTGTGAACACCTTTGCATATTACTCAAACCACTCTTGGTTATTCTTTCTTCCTAGTCGTACACTCTTGACAGAGTGGTCGTGGTCATGCATCATTCGAATCCTGCGATACCGATGCTCTCGCGATGCGACGCCATGTGGCAAGATGTTTCGCAGAGTTAGAGCAATCATTTATGTTGGAGTGAGTCACAGATTTTATGAGGTCGGTCCATCACGTTGGAGATTGTCCGCGAGATCTTTTGCCCTCGACTTTCCCTTGCACCACCAACCGCTCAATGGAGTCTTGTTTATATAAACATAGTAGTATGTCGATATTAATTTAGGTTTAGAAAATTCCTGACAAAAACGTTTAAAATGAGCCTGTATATATTGAAATAATGTTTTTGGGGTACAGTTACCTGTATCATATAGTCATATTTGCATTAACGCCATTTACTTCAAGACAATATTCAGTATACGTACATGTTTAGACAAAAAAGGAGTTTTAGTTTCCTCGATTGCAAATGTAAACACAATTGGCTTATATATAAAAAATCCAAGTTCAAATTAATCATTCAAGCTATGCTCGTAAGCACTGATGGTTACCTTACGCCATCCTTATATGGCGATATCAACATGTCCGTAACTTTTATAAGGAATAATTCAATGCACGATCCCTTAGATCGATTCTGTGTTCTACACCATCGTTAGTCAAAATGAGAGATTGTTTGATTAGAATGTTATTTCTTTGGGCTACTTTGGGATGTGTGTTCGCACGACATCACCCGATTTACCAGACTCATAATGGAAGAAATGAAAGTGAACAACAGATGCGTGAGTTTAATTTACCAATCGCAAAATATATTAAGTACTAGCTGTACCCGCCCGCATCGCTGGGCATTTAAAATTAACATTACTATTTCTCACCCCCACAAACGCCCCCGTAACTGGTGTAGGGAGTCCAACACTCACTTAAATATTAGCCTATTCATTAAGTACATGTATTTTCTACATGGATACCATGTTTCAAGTCAATCGGATGCATGGTTCAGTAGTTATAACGGAACATCCGGTAAAAACCACTGTAGATTTATATATGTATTAGTATAGATTCGTGTTTATACACTTTTATAGGTTGAGCGGAGTAAATTAAGCTTTATTGTGCATTAATATAAAATAATAAAAGCAAAATGTAAATGCAAAGCATTATCTTTTTTTTATTGCTTAGATGGGTGGACGAGCTCACGGCCCTACTGATGTTAAGTGGTTACCGAAGCCCATAGATATCTACAACGTAAACGCCGCCACCCACCTTCATACATCAATTCATACAGTAGAACAAATCTTCCAATGGGCTTGAAGGAGGCACAGTACCCAAGATACTGACTGCATTACTTCGTTGGACAGCCAGACTCACTCTCCGTGCAAAGTGCCAGCCAGCCTTAGCATCACGTGTAGCCTCCTTCAAGCGTTTGGAGATTTCTGATAAAAAAATGTGTGTGTGTGTGTGTGTGTGTGTGCAAGTCACACACGGTAGAAGTGAAACTTATAAATAAGATATAGATATACTGACTATCCCACTACACAGGAGCATACATATGGACAATGTTTAGTAGACGATAGTGGGGATGCTACGAAGAGTCGCACAAAGAGGAGACCGAGAACGTCTAATGTGTTCTATCTCATTCTCTCGCCGGCTGAATCCTGTACATTTATGTGTTTGTGTCTCTATGGACTTATTTTTTCGTTTCATCGAGTTTGAAATCACAACGATTCTAAAGAAGTTTCACTTCAAAACAAAGATTGAGTCTTAATCTTCCTTAGTGCCAACATCGGTATGCCACTATAGCGACCCGGGGGTGGCGGACTGCATTAAAGGGGTCGCGGAACAAGCTAAGCACCTACTCGCATTGGGAATACCATCGCTGAACATCCAGTCTCTAGAGCCTCTCAAGATACCCAGCATACGATTGCGTCAGCACAACGCATCCAATAAGAACTTCAAATATGACGCCTGGCTGTCTGAAGTCGCTCTCAGCGGGTTGACGAACTATACTGTCAATAAACTTGAGTTAGTATAATTCCTCCTCCTTGCATCGTATTCCTCATTGCTGAGGGTCGTGACCACCCTTTGGTATCACCTTCGCACGCACGATTTTTCTCCATCCATTCTTGTCTCTGGCGGTGTGGAGGGCGTTGTGAAACGTGGAATCAAGAGCGGTGCGGATCTGGTCGGACCAACGTATTGGGCTGCGCCCCCGAGGTCTTTTCCCATCTACTTTACCAGTCACGATGAGCCTCTCGAGATTGCTACCATCCTTTCGTGCGATGTGACCAAAGTATTCAAGGACTCTGCGAAGACACTCGGATGACAGCCGCGAGGAGATTTTGAGTTCTTGCAAGATTGATACGTTGGTCCGAAATGCTGTCCACGGAATACGCAGCATCTTTCTCCAGCACCACATCTCAAAGGCGTCAATGCGTCTGCGGTCTGCAGATTTCAGTGACCAGGTCTCAGCGCCATACGAAAAAATCGAGAAAACTAGAGTCCGTACCAGTTTGGTTTTGGTCTTTACGGATATGTTGCGATCTCTCCAGATTTTTCCGAGCTGAGTCATGGCACTCTTAGCCATACCAATTCTCCGGCGCACCTCCCTCTCGCACGAGCCATTGTTACTAATGTTGGAACCCAGGTAGTTAAAATTGTCCACTATTTCTAGGTCTAATGCGCCAGTGAGTTCCAATTTTCCAGACCTATCCACCACCATGACTTTGGTTTTGGATTTGTTTATGGAAAGTCCCATCTCCTTGCTTATCCGCTCCATTCGGTCCAGAAGCGCAACCATTTCCGACTCATTCGCTGCAAGAAGAGTAGTATCATCGGCGTATCGGAGGTTGGTGATTTTCACGCCACCAACTGTAATGCCACCGTCCCAATTCTCGCAGGTCCGTCTCATTATGTGCTCCCCATAGGCGTTAAAAAGAATGGGCGATAAAATACAACCTTGGCGTACTCCTTTGTGAAATTTAAAAGGTTTCGAGGTTGTTCTATCGACTCTTACGACTGCCTGACTTGAGCCATACAAGTTGCGAAGTAAGGCGATGAGATGATTAGGTACCCCAAGTTCTCGTAGAACCTTCCATAAACAACTCCAGTTGACACAGTCGAACGCCTTGCTATAGTCGACGAAACACATTATCACTGGCGTATCAAACTCATATGCTTTCTCAACAATCTGCCTGATGTTGAGAATCTGTGCACGAGTACCCTTGCCCTTCACGAAACCCGCTTGCTCTTGCGGAATTTGCCAATCAAGGTAGTAACGGATGCGGTTGTTGAGGATGTGAAGCAAGATTTTGCTTGCATGTGAGATGAGAGACAAGGTTCGATAATTGTCGCAATTCTTGGTTGATCCTTTCTTGTGTAGCGGAAGAATAATGGATTCCAACCAATCCCGCGGCCAATCACCGTGTTGCCATATATGTGAGCAGATCTTATATAGAGTCATAACACCCAAGTCACCCATAGCATAAAGCACCTCCGCTGTAATCCGATCGCTTCCAGGAGCCTTATTCTTCTTAAGAGATTCCAGTGCGGTGGATATTTCTGAAGGTAAAATCATGGGTTCCAGTTCTAGATCCTTCCATTCAGGGTTAATCCCGGATGTCGAGTGGGAATCTGTATACAATTGCTCACAGTACGCCCGCCATCTCTCGGCAATGCGGTCGAACTCGTGTAGTACAGTTCCGTCGGCATCTCTTATGACCCACGATTTAGCCTTGAACTGCCTGGAAAGGACTCTAACTTTCTTAAAAAGGTCTGCAGTCTGCAACTTGTTCGAGAAGCGCTCAATGTCACGGCAAATACCCTCAACAAAGTGGTTCTTGTCAAGGCGACAACTGACCCGTATAGCTCTGCTAAGTTCGGAGTATTTAACCTTTGCACCATCTTGCAAACCGCTAGTTTTTAAGTCTTTCCTGCGTTGAATAAGCTCCCACGAATGATCGGAGATCCAGCATTTTTTCTTCGGTTCTGGCTTTTTTTTTTTAGCGATCTGGTCCAGCGCATCGTTGATATGACCTTTCAAGTGTTTCCACTGTGTATCAGCGTTAGCGTGAATGTGCGTTGGAGAATCCTTCAAGATCGCCTCTAATGCCTCTCGGAAGATTGGTTGTTCGGAAGGATCCAAACCATTGGGTTTTGGTGGTTGACGTCTGGGCGCCTTTAAACGCAGCGAGAAGTTAGCTACGAGCAGGTTATGGTCGGAGCCGCACTCTGCGCCGGGAAAGGTCTTCACGTTAGATACTGAGGATCTCCAGCGGCCATCTAGAATGATGTAGTCGATTTGATTTCTGTACCTGTCACCTGGAGATCTCCACGTGTACAAGCGTCTTGGATGATGTTGGAAGTACGTGTTCATAATACTGAGATTTCTTTCAATGCAGAACTCGATCAGTTTTTCACCCCGTTCATTCCTAATGCCAAGTCCAAATTTTCCAACTGTGCTCCTGATATGATTATCATCCAGTGTACTGCCAACTTTGGCATTCCAATCACCAAGAATTATCTTAATTTCCCGACTAGGTATAGAATTCAGTATTTCCTCCAGTTTTCCATAGAAGTCCACAATTAACTCATCCTGAGCTTGTGCCGTCGGTGCGTAGATCTGTATAACATTCAGCACACATGGATTGGTATTCAGTTTCATTGTCAGGATTCTATCAGACACCGGATTATAACCGAGGACATATTTGTTTAAGTGTGGCGGCAATATGATTCCGACTCCACTCAAACTTGAATCTTCACAGCCTGAGAAGTACATGGTGTTCCCTGTCGCAGTGGTGAAGTGGCCATTACCACGCATGTGAGTTTCACTGATGCCTAGTATAGAGATGTCATGAGATTCCATTTCCTTTTCCACGATTGTCAGCTTACCCGCCTCCAGCAGACCTCGGACGTTCCAAGCGCCAATACGATGACTCGATCGTATAGAGGTCTTCTCGCTTTTAGAAGCTGCAGTACCGACAGTAGTATCTCCTCCTTCTGAGGCCTGTCGATTTACCCCAGGGGGAGCTTCGGTTGCCAATTTCACACCATCCAGCCCGGATACTGGGTGGCGCCGATGGTTAGTCGGGTCGCCAAACAAATTCACTCTCGTTGTTACTGATTCCATAAGGGGGTTTTCTTGGGAAGGTAATCGCGGTGGGTTCCCACGTCCTTCCGCGTCAGACTTTTAGAGGGTATTTAGGTCCTCACGGTTACTGATTACCGCCCAGGGACGCTAGGGCCGCTCAGGGATGTCGGGTTAATTACCGCCGCCCGATATTCGGCGTTGACTGTTTTGAGGCATGGGTAGATTTCGTCCACACCAACCCTCCTCCTTTCTCATTCGGGCTTGGGACCGACAACGGCGGAGTTAATATAATTATATAAATTAGTATAATTATATAAATTAAAATTATTTTGTCGACTTAATCTCGCGTTTTTTGTGTCATTATTGTTGTAGTTTTGAATAATTTATAGTTTTCGAGGTTAGTGATTTTGATTAAGCATTTTAATGATTTCCTTTATTTTATTATTATCCTTTATTTTAATGATTGGTCTTAATTTATTGACATATTTTTCGAGGAACGAGGATTTTCTATCAAAATAATCAATAACTAAGTGTATAAGTACATAAATGGAAATTAATAAACGTAATTTAGGTATATTTAAGTTTACATATAGACATGCGATTCTGTCTTTTTTGACTAGGTGATTGAATGAACTCACGGGTGCCCATGGACATCATTAATGTTAATACCATCACCAACTTAAAGACATAAAGACTTCAATACACGAAAGACAGCAGAGTTCTAAATCTTAGTTCTGTAGTACAACTTCTGCTTACGCCTTCAAACTGGAACGCATTTATGCTTCGCTGTAGAGATGGGCAGAGTTATGGTGCCTACCCGTGCGGACTCACAAGTCGTCCTACCACCAGTAGGCAGCGCTTACACAATTATTTTTTTAAGTAAAAAATTTAAGCAACAAGATATAGGCTATTGTTTTGTTGATGCGATTTTCCCAGCTTACATGCTAATATTTGTGCTAATAATTATACCAGTGACTTATGGTGACTAAGCAATATCACGTTATAGCGTATATCCTGAAGACCTTAAAGTGACAGCGAACATTAGTTTGCCACGATTGGTGATGACCGGGGACTACATGGTAATCGGAGAATTCCAGATGCTTCCCGTTGAATCTATTGGGAAGATGGCTGCTAATTTCAGTATGTTTTTTTATTTATTTTATTGACACAACCAAACGACGCATTATATCGAGGGGTGAGAAGTTATATGGATCTTTGTAATTAAAGGTCTGTTTTATTTGGCATTAGCATTTGGCATAGATATTTTTAATAGAACTTCAATTATGTTTACACCATTCAAACAGCTAAACAATTTTTTTTAATTATATTTTTTTCTAATTTTAAACTTTAAATGGCACTTTTGTAAAGTTGCAAATGTCGCTTAGAAAAAATATCCTTTCACCCTTCGATGTATAGTTTGTATACGTCTTATTTTAAAACTATAATTAAATTAAAACTCTAATTTAAATATTAAGTACAGATTGAGCTAGCATATAAGAAAGCACTCTATTTTAATAGTAAGATAAAGAAATAATTTGCAATATTCCTCTCTCCTTGTTCAATTATAATAATTATTTATTATTTGACAAGTCCAGTTTGGATTTTCCAAACTAAAGTTTTTGTTGGTGGTCGAAAATTGCAGTTGTTTCTGATTATTTTCATGTCTGGCCAATGTTTGATACACAATTGTTTTAATACCAAAAGCATTAACATATCATAACATAACACATCATAACAATACCTATCATGAAGAGTTCGTAATGTTAAATCTAAGGATTTGAAGAATTTCAATATTATAAAATATTTTTTTGCTTTAATTTTTATGTTCTGTAGCAGCGGTCGTTCGGTATTTTTTTTAAAATATGTATTTTTTATTCTTTAAATAGAAATACCTAATGAAAAGGCAGTCTTCAAACGGAACTGTGTATAGCTAATTTCGGAAAAAAGTGAATTCGACCTTACGCTTTTTGTACTTAGAACTAAATTCCCACATTTCATTAGGTGAGTGCACAATAGCTTTGGAAGCGTTAGGCGCCAGAGTGCACACGAGAATGGTGATAAGAGATGCAAAGGTGCGGCTTCGCTGTGCTGGTCCGGTTGGAGCCAACCTCATGGAAGCTCACTCGACAACCGACGAAATGGGTTTGTGACAATGTTAATAGTTGTTATAGTTTTTACTGGTGGTAGGACCTCTTGTGAGTCTGCGCGGCTAGGTACCGCCGCCCTGCCTATTTCTGCCGTGAAACAGTAATGCGTTTCGGTTTGAAGGGTGGGGCAGCCGTTGTAACTATACTGAAATCTTAAAACTGATATCTCAAGGTGGGTGGCGCTTTTACGTTATAGATGCCTATGGGCTCCGATAACTACTTAACACCAGGTGGGCTGTAAGCTCGCCCATCTATTTACGCAATAAAAAATAAAATAAAAACCATCATAGCCGTCTCTAGTTGTTTTTACTACTATGTCTGTCACAATACGTGATTGCGTTGGTAGTTGTAGCTCTTGGACCTTATGCTCCTAATATGTCGGGTCACAAATGAATCAGTGCGTCATTTTTACTGTTCTTCAGAAATGGTAACCGACCACATAGTGAGCATGCACTCCGAGGATCTGGCCAGAGAGGTGCAGCCGGCCGTGGAGACAGCCCTCGCTATGGTACTCGAAGATATCGCCAATAAATTCCTGAAGCACGTACCGGCCGAAATGGTGTTCCCGAATTAGTAGCACACTCAAAAAAAAACCAACAAACCACATTAATATAATTTAATTTATATTTATTTTCTTAGTTAATATAAATTTTTGATAACTAAATCTAGGCAATATTTAAGCAGAAAATCGCTGATTAAAAAATATTGATGGAAACTTGACAAATGTACTCGAAAAATATTCGAAAAAAAAAAGTATAATTGAACTCACCTAGTTCTCGTACTGGTGGTAGGAGCTCTTGTGAGTCCGCACGGGTAGGTACTACCACCCCACGTGGCTTCTGCACCGAACCGAAACGCATGGGTGGTACCTACCTATGCGTTTCGGTTTGAAGGGTGGGGTAGCCGTCGTAACTATACTGAGACCTTAGAACTTATATCTCAAGGTGGGTGGCGCATTTACATTGTAGATGTCTATGGCCTCCACTGACCATTTAACACGAGGTGGGCTGTGAGCTCGTCCACCCATCTAAGCAATAAATAAAATTTTACATAGATTTCGTACATTTTTCTGTTTTTTTTTATTGACTATAGTCTACGAATATAGTTTATTTTTATATTATTTAGGTATAAAAATATTGATCTGAAACGGTCGCATTTATAACACATTAGAACCTATTCAATAGTTCCCAAAGCTTAGTACGAGAGGTGTTATTTTTGAAAAAACTGAAATCATAAATATCCAACCGTTTTTTTTTGTTAACGAAATCACAGGTTTTATTTGACAAAATTAGTTTTTAGTATTGACAAAACTAAAACCAATTAAAAAGCTAAAGTATTTATTTTATTAATATGGATAACACTTTTTTTATCAAATAATTAATTATTTAAGAGTATATAAAATATTAAACGCTCTAAGATTAATATCGTAATAATTTGTGAGTTAGTTAAGTTTTATGAATTGATAATTAATTTATTCGTAGGCTTACAATACTTTTAATTAGCGATATTTATTGTATGACTCTAAACCTTGTTATGGCTAGCCGTAAATAATACATACTAAATATTTCAAATGAATTGTATTTACTTGGACATTGACGAAACTATCTATATATTAATACGTGAAGCAAAAACTTTGTATCCCTTTTTACGAAAATTGCGCGGACGGAGGAGTATGAAATTTTCCACACTTAAAGAGAATATAGAGAAGAAGTGCACAATGCTAATATTTTTTTTAATTATTGCATAAAAGATACATTAAATCAATAAAGAAAACATTACACACACTACATACCATGTATTTGACGCACACACGCATGCATACTATTTATTGTCAAACTTTTGTTCTTGGCGTCTGTTGTCAAATTGAGAATAGATTAAATATTGTTTGCCTTTGTTAATATTTTTTATAGTGTAGTCTTGGCGAAATTTGTGATTATAGAAGTATAAAATACAATCATAATAGTGTAAAAACTTACAATTCCAATGAATTATAGTCGAATTTCGACTACTGCGGGACCTCTAGTGTTAGGAAATTTGTCTAAATCGCCAACAACAACCTGACAAAGTTTCAATTGATACGAACATCATTAAAGCGATGAACAAATCTAAATGATAACCTACAATAAAAACTTCATTGCTTTATTCGCATAGACTCTCGCCAGATCTTCTCAGTGGGTCGCGTTTCCGATCCGGTGGTAGATTCTGCGAAGCACTGCTCTTGCTAGGGCCAGTGTTAGCAACATTCCCGGTTTGAGCCCCGTGAGCTCACCTACACGTCAATGCGAAGCTGAAATAGCCTCTCAAGGCTATCAGCATAGGTAGGAAAAAAAATCACATAGACGACTCACTGCCCGTAATGATTGCCATCATCCTCCTTGACCCACCAAATCGAGGTTTAATTATGTTTGTATTAAATAACTTCCGTAAAAACTTCAAACTAAAACGAACGATTGTTTCCATGCAAAAAGAGAACCTTCATTCATAAGTACCTTAGCGGTCAGAATACGCCCTGCCAGTTAGAATGCTCGCTATAAATCACATCAATCACCGATAAAATCATAATTATCTTACTTTTACACATAAAAACCACATAATTAAAACGCATTATAAAAAACAAGCTCGTAATCAACCTATTACTTGGGAAATTGCGAAAGATTCTCAAAGTATGCCAATACGCCGCTTGCTATGGCCTACCGCGTTACATAATAAAACATTGCAACATAGAAATCGTTATACTGATTTGAGCTGTAAAGTAATGCGGGAAAAGCAGTATTTCGCGTACCTGCGTTTTTATTAAGAGGCGCCAAGCCACTAAACTAAGTGCATGTTATAAATAAAATAAGTTTGAAAAATAAACATGAAATTTGATTTGATGTTTTATTTTTGTTGATGCTTTTTATACTTATATATTATTATGTTTAGAAAGGCGGACGAGTGGATGATCTACCTAAAACCTATTAAGCAACAGGACTCCATGGGCATAGTAAGAATGGCGACATCTACTTCAAGGCTTGAGGTCGAAATATCAATTGTATTTTTTTATTGCTTAGATAGGTGGATGAGCTCACGACCCACCTGGTGTTAACTAGTCACTGGAGCCCATAGACATCTACATCGTAAATGCTGCCACCAACCTTCAGACATGAGTTAAAAGGTCTCTTACTTTATAGAGTACAACGGCTGTCCCACCTTTCCAACCAAAAGTACCACCAAGGTACCACCACCTGACTTATCTATTTCTGCCGTGGGGCAGTAACGCGAACCAAGCATACGTTTCGCTATGAAGATTTCGTCATTTTATCTTTTTTAACCGACTTCAAAAAAGGAGGAGTTTCTCAATTCGACTGTATGTTTTTTTTTTATGTTTGTTACCTCATAACTTTTGACTGGGTGAATTGATTTTGATGATTCTTTTTTTTTAGGAAGCTGACGCTTCCCGTGTGATCCCATTTGAATTTAGTCCAGTTCTGATAATGGTATCCATGAGAAAACCATATAAGTCTTAAATTTGCATTAAGTACGTGCGCGATAAATACATAACTCAATATCACGCCAACCTATTTCGATGATTATTGTTTTTAGTGTATATTAATTTGTTTTGGAATCTCTTTTTTTTCTATTAGAAGTCGGTTTTTGTTAATGCATGTCTATTTACAATTATTCCAAATCTGCTTATAAAACTTACCCAAACTTACCAATAGTTCCATGTACGATAATATTTTATGTAGAAATAAAAAAACTTGTGCTTTATACTGTTAAAATGATAATATATAAATATCGCTTAAAGCAGTTAATAACACGTGGCTAGTAAATCCATCGCAACTAGCAATGCGAGTGTGTTAAAGTGTGTGCCACGTGTGAGTATTGCAACATTCCGAATGCATTATCATTATAGTCACATCTTGCAGTTTATATTATGATTATAGCGCATTTATTTTCAAAATATATGTATTCGAAGTAAATTCATTGTAATTAAATTGAATCGTAAGAAAATATCTAAAAATTAAAAGTAAATAATCGAACTGTTTTGTTTAAAATCTATTAAGTATGGACATGCAATAAATTAAAGGGTGTAAAGAGACCATATACGAATTATAAATAGGAATAAAATACATGTTTAAGAATATATGTATACAATAATAAAGTTAGTTAGTAATAAAGTTAAACAATAATAAAATACTTATATGGGTTTTCTGTACAATATTAAGAAAACAAGATTTAAAGTCTTTATTTTCCACAAATTACGATTAAATAAATAACACAATTACACAGTTAAATAAAACAGAACTCGTCTTTTTTCTAAATGACAGAGAGTTCAGTCAATCTATGTAAGAAAAATCCTTTTTTTTTTAAACTAAAAATATTTTATATGAAAATTACATAAAAAAGATTTTTCTTTACATACTATATATGTATATATTTGTTTAAAAATCTTGAACTCAATGGATGTGGCATTACATTTTGCGAGCCCGCAATGTTGCGCAAAGGTACTCGCCCTCGCTCTCCTTCGAGGACATTGACCTTACGTATAGGTTAATTTATAATTATTACGTAAAATAATTAAATATCATTTCATCAAACACTGTGTATGGCATTTTTGGTCTTCAAAGTGACGAAGAAAGTTCGAGCGAAATTTCAGAAAAGACTTGCAAATTAAGTGACTTTGCTTTACATTACGTCTTAATTAAAAGTCAACATTTTTTTGTCTGGACGCAGAACTCTAGTGCACATTATAGAACCTATTAAATTCGTTTTATGACTCCACTACTGTGAGGGATTTCCTGGTAACCATTGAGTTGGCGGTAATTTGAAACGATCTTGCAATTAATTATGGTTGGCAGCGGCTTGGCTCTGCCCCTGGAATTGCTGAAGTCCATGGGCGGCGCTAACCAGTCATCATCAGGTGGGCCGTATGCTCGTCTGCCTACAAGGGCAATAAAAACAAAAAACCCTGATAGATTGGAACTATATATTTTTTAACATATGAGTATATGTAGACCAGCATATTGACCAACCTGGTGGTGAGTGGTTAAAGTCACTTATTGATGCCAGCAATACTAAGGACATAGCCAAACCGCTGCCTGGGTACTCTCCACAAACCTTGCTTCAAGAAATACATGTTTAAGCCCACAAAGAACTCACAAGAGGTAAGTTCGATCGAAACTCTTACTGGTGGTAGGACCCCTTGTGAGTCCGCGCGGGTAGGTACCACCACCTGCCTATTTCTGCCGAGAAGCAGTAATGCGTTTCGGTTTGAAGGGCGGAGCAGCCGTTGTAACTATACTGAGACCTTAGAACTGATATCTCAAGGTGGGTGGCGCGTTTACGTCGTAGATGTCTATGGGCTGTGAGCTCGCCCATATAAGCAATTAAAAAAAATCGGATGGTACGTGGCAAAAATGTACTCTGAAAACGCACTGTTGAAGAACACCCATTGCGTTCTACGTAAAAATCTATCTACATTACATCTCCGCGCTCGATAAGATATTAAAATGATAATTCCGTAACTTAATCATCACGTACGATTTAAATGTTATTTAAAATAAAATCACGAACTACCGCTACTTTTAAAGCAGTGCTCATATCTTTTTCTAATCAATAACAACATGTTATGTATTTTTTTATTAATTTGTGCTATAAGTTTATGTGAAGGAGACAATAATTTTATAAACTGTAAGTAATTCAGTTTTCTACATTATTTTATTGTACAATGTTACTGTCAATGCGCTCGAGAAGATCTTTAAAGCGACATATGAGAGCTCGTAATTATGTTGCGATCATATTTTTAATTCTGATTATAATTATAGTTGGTGGATTTATATGTCCGAGAGAAGAAAAGGCGTTGGGGAAATGTCTGAAAGACGCTTTGAACGAGTATATCCCTAAATTAGCCACAGGTACATACGCTTTTTATCTACTATGGTCTTAATTTATTACATTACCTTGCGTTTATCATACGCAATTTTGTCTATGAAATTATTGTTATCTATCTATATATATATATAAATGAATTGCTGTTCGTTAGCCTCGCTAAAACTCGAGAACGGCTGGACCGATTTGGCTAATTTTGGTCTTGAATTATTTGTGGAAGTCCAGAGAAGGTTTAAAAGGTAGATAAATATGAAAATGCTCGGAATTAAATAAAAATAACAATTTTGTTTTCCCTTTGATGTGTCCCTCGTTGGACGGATTCCTTTTGTTTGTTTTAAGTTTATTTTATACAAAAGCTTAGGTCTTTTATTTATCGATTGAGGCACTACGAAGTCTGCCGGGTCAGCTAGTTTTGAATAATTTTTTATGTCTGTAAAGAATATGTTTTTAGACTAATTGAGCTTTTGTTTCTAGGACTGCCGGAATATGGGGTTCCCCCATCGGAGCCGCTTATCGTTCCATCGATTTCCATCCAGCAGTCAACTGGTCCCATCACGGTCACTTCGTCGTACTCTGATGTTACGGTCCGAGGGCCCTCGAAGATGCGAATTAAGGATGTCCAGTGAGACTTAAAAATAATGTTTCTGGAAATTGTTATAAGTCTTGTTTTTCTATTGGGATTTAGATACCTAATAACGTGGGAGATACGACATTATGGAATTTTGTGCAAAATTCATTTTCTAATAAATAAATAAATTAAAGCCCAAGCTATTCAGAAAATATTTTGAAACATATTTCATAAAATAAGGCCCGATCCATAAAAATATTATATCCAATAGTTACATTTTAGAAAAACAATACAAATTAGCGTCAGATACTAGTCCTCAATAAGTTTTAAGTTTCAATAAACATCATTCTATCTTCTCTATTTAATACAAAAATTTATACTTCGTCGATTTCGTTGCCATTACTGAGAAGGTTCCCGATGGCAAACTGAATTATTTAATTTCAGGGTGAACTCGGTGCACCGTCGTGTTGTAGCCAAGCTGTATATCCCAGAGCTCAAGATGAAGGGCAATTACAAGCTATCTGGACAGCTCCTCATGTTGCCAATGAATGGAGAAGGACAGTTTACTGCAAAATATGGTAAGGCATCATCGGGGAAGGGTCAAGGGTTAAATCAACCTCATGACACAGTCAAATAAAGTTGCTTTAAGGTTTATAAAGCATGAGTTCCGCGACGAAATTGTGACAAAGGCCGATGACGCTACAAGCGAGGAGACAGGAACAAGAAAATTTCATCATCCTGTATTCTTACAAGATACTTTGTGTGTGTCTGTGTGTGTGTGTGTGTTTAATAGGGCTGTGAGTGTTCTTTTTGCTTAGGTTGTTGGACAAGCTCACGCTCAACTTATATTAAATGATTACCGGCGCCCATAGACATCAACAACGCAAATGTTGCCACCCACCTTAAGAGAAATACCTTTTGCACTACCCTTCAAACTGGAACGCATTACTGCTTCACGACCCAAATAGGACACGCGGGCCCGGGGCCACAAATTGGGTTCACAAGATGCCCTACCACTAGTGAGTAGGCCCAAATATTACCTAGCTAAGGTTTTTCATTTCACAGGCGATATTGATGCAACAGTAACAATAATATTAGGCCGTGAACCTCGACCGAACAGCGTAGATGCTCTCACTTGTGATCAGCTCGACGTAAATTTTCACGTGGGCTACGCTTCCATGCAACTTGAAAATTTATTTGGTGGCGACGGAGAACTGAGTGAGTGTAGTATATTATAGTATTTCATTATTTATTACTTACATAAATATATTTGTTGTTTTCAAAGTATTCTTTTTAAAATGTTCGCTTTGTATCCAATCGTCATTAAAATTGGATTCTCGACGTATGACGTGTAGAATATTCAAAACAAATGTACTGAAATTTGAACGAATTGATTCGATGCTAATTCTTCTTCTCAATCGTGTCACTCCTGACAGAGTGGTCGTGATCGTCATGTAGTGTTGGAGGGGGCAATATATACATAGTATTTTGTTATTAGCTAAATTTGTATAAATATTAAATTAACTTTTTATCTATTATCTTTATTCTTATTCCTTTTGTCTACCTTGGCTGCGAATATTTGAAGTTTACGCTATTGCAATCGAAATGTGATTTCGATTTTATCTTACAAATTGAACGAGATAAGATTTACTGCACTAATACTTAATTTATCCATCTGGCATCTGCCAGTAAATTTGCTGGGATAATAACGAATGCAATTCTTACAGGTAAAGCAATGAATAAATTTCTTAACGAGAACTGGAAGAAATTATCAGAAGAACTTCAAGCACCGATGGAGGAAGCGCTACGTGATTTCTTGAAGCCACTGGCAGATCACGCTTTTGCTACTCTCAACGCTGACGACATTTTGCTAACTTAACCGCTATTCTATAAATTCTAATCTTAGACTATTTAGGTGCACCTGTTTATATGAATCTTTTTCCTACCTATTCCCTGGTAACCTAAGGGACTATTCCAGCTACTCACGGAGAGAGTTTGCCGACACTAACCCTAGCAAGAGTAATGATTCGCGCAATCTACTACCGGATCGGAATCGCGACCCACTGAGAAGATCCGGCGAGAAAATCAGTGGGTTATGTCTCATAGATATTTGCACGTCGTACTTTTCACCGGTGCTTGAATATCTTAAAATCACCCAGATGGCATCCGAGGGATCAGACAATCTATGCATCACTAGCCATCCGATGATTTTATTGGAATATGACAACGGTTGTAAGTGTTTAATGATTTGCGTTGAGGAATATTTGAAGAGAGAAAATAAAAGTGAAAGAGATTCAAATGACAAATAATGTATACTAAGACTCTGTGCAATCCATTTTGGTAGCAGAGCGCATAGATTATACACTTGTAATAAACCATAGATGCACTTTGATGAACACATTTCCTTTGAACATGTAAGCATTTTTTGACATTATGAATATGTAAAGTTACATTAAAAGTCAAATAATGTCTGGATCAGAGTAAAAGGCGTGGTTTTACTTATATAGAGTTTATTAGATAATACATCACATTCTCGTTTTGGATTAAACCTAATATTATACATTTAAAATTCATTCGTGAACTTAAATAAATAAATCTTATATCTAACTAACGGTGTTTTATTCATTTTAATGTTAATGTTAAAATTAAATGTCATGTCAAATATTTTCGTGGCTCGGCGGTATATCTAAATTTAAAATATTTGTAAACGAAATATTTTAAATTTATATTTATATTGTCTCTTTAAATGTTAAAGTTTTAGAGTCTAAAAAAATCATCAATAAAATTTAAACAACCAAATTTTAAGCCAGTTTATTTAAGCAATTGTAAGATTCCAGCTGAAATATTCACAGGTTTTTATTATCTCAAAAGATATTTAGGAGACTTACTATTTGCAAACTAAACAATCATTTCCAGTATATTCCAGTGATCTGTAAAATCGATTTCATATCCAGAATATTTATTGCTATTTCTTTAATGACTTTCAGTAAGCTTTGAGGCTCATCTAAGGTTTGAGCCACACGTCTATGGGTATCTTCGTGAAGGCGCCGTTTATGAACGACTGGAAATGCTTGGCGATCGACGCCGAGGCGGCCGGTCGCATTTCCTCGATGATCTCAGCCGCATTGTTGTTCAGGAACTGGTTCATTGCTTCCCCTGAAGTTATTGAATTAAGTTAATGACAGACAGATGAATTCGCGGTCCATCTTATTTAGGTTTTTTTTATGGCCTGCGTAGGCAGACGAGCATACGGCCCTCCTGATGGTGAGTGGTTACCTTTGCCCATGGACTTCAGCAATGCCAGGGGCAGAGTCAAGCCGTTGCCTACGATATGGATATAACATGTCGTCTTTTCGCATTAAAACTGTATAATCGCAAAACTTACCAATTTTACAGGAGAGTGTTTTAAAGGTTTAACATGTAATATTTTTAATATTAATCATCTTTGCAAATATTTATTTTTTATCAGTTACATTATCTGTCCTTTAAAGTAAGATTAAATTGTGTATTAATTTTGTTAATAGTACTTAAAATATAGGAAAACTAAAACTAAGCTATTTTGACAGGATTTATGAGAAAAATACTGATGATACCAAATTTTAATGATTCCACATAATTATTAACTCAATTTCGAATATTTTTGGAAATTCTACACTTTTAATGCGAGAAGACGATGTGTTGATGTGACAACGTCACCTCCTGTCGCTTTGAGGCAAGAATAAGTAAGAGTAATTGGGACCAATGAATTCTTTGCACCAGATATAGACAGAACTTGCTAGAACTTATCTCTCTGAAGGGCCATTTTTAAACGCTTCAGACCAGAAAATGGTTTGGATTTTGACCAAAAGTCAAGTCTTAATGTCAAATGTTTTTCGTTCTTTCAAATAAACATAATATAAGAAAGTCCCTACGTGGTTCTGCTGCGCAAGGTCCGGTGATTGATCCGCACTAAATACAACCGAGTCAAGGTAATAAATAACAAAACGTAACAAATACCATACAGTTTTGAAAGGCAGAGTTGCCTTGTTTTTCGTTGGCTTTGTAAGTTGAACACGATATATATTGATACCTTATTACACGCTTTATATTAGCTTCACTTGTATGTATGTTTGTATGTTTGTAACCGACTCCTTTAGACGCGATTTTGACCCACTTTAAACGGCCAGATTTCATTCAAACTTTGTAGATTTATCGAAGACCGATGACTTGATGTTAAAGTACTGAATAGTTTTAAAAATACGCTTTTATAGAAAATTAAACTAAAAAATTAAAAAATAATAATAGTTAAAAAAAACTAAAAATCACGCTTTATATAAAATTCAATTAAAAAATAGAAAATTAAATTTTAATAAATTTTAATTGAAAATATGTAATGTAAAAAATATATATTTTATTTAAAAAAAAGCGTGGTTGTATATTCATTCGCGAAGCAGTTACTCTTGAGTTGTTAGGTCTCCTTTGGAGGCGCTAGTGAAGCTGTTAGCAAATCTCACCCATTCTGACTGAGCCCTTGCTCGCCCACCTGCCCTAGTAAAACAAGAAAGGCCTCCGGTCCACCAGTAATCTTTCAAACATAAAAAAAGGGCATTCCCTTTTGACATACATACCTATACGTAGCATACAACGCCGTACATATAAGAATATCATAACAATAATGTAGAGTTTACATATTTATATAAATATAATACATATATTATTGCTGCTAGATGTTTCTAAAAATTCGATAAGAAAAACTTTCCTAACCCTTATCTTTGTACGCAATACAAATATATTTATAATACAGCAGTAGTCTACTTTGTATATTTTCTCTTCATGCATACAACCTCGACTCTAAGCACGAGCCAATATACATAATTCCTATTAAATAGTAGGATTATAATAGGATTCAGAACGTATTAGTTATGAGTTAATACAGTTCGAACAATGACGTCACTGTTCAATGTATTGCGTTACTGGCACCAGAACGCTTTCAATTTATTTCAGTAAATAAATAACTGGGAACACATCATGCACGGTCATCCGGCCCTAAATTAAGATTCCCTGTGTTTATGGGTACCAGAGACATATACATTTATACATACTAATATATACGTTTGAATATATACATATCCCACATACGGTGCGATAACGTCACTTATGTAAATGATGTAAATTTTTCAGGAGGAACGTTGGAAAATTCAACATTTTATTATATAATTCTTATATACTTCTGATAAGCTACAGAAATAAAATGATAGTATTTAAACTACAACTTTAAACTTTATCAGTAAAAGCGATACTTGAGACTTTAGAACTTATATCTCAAGGTGGGTGGCGAATTTACGTTGTAAATGTCTATGGGCTCCAGTAACCACTTAACACCAGGTGGGCTGTGAGCTCGTCCGCCCATCTAGCAATAAAAAAAAAGAGAACATCTCGCTCGTCTCACTAATAACTATTGAAAAATGTATTTTCTCATACTCAATTCAGTGTTAACAAAAATTGCATAAGTGACTTTATAGCACCGTGTGTGCGATATATAGAGAATAAAGAGCAAAAAAACGCTGTTCATCAAACGATTTTTTACCCGATGTGGGAATCGAACCTACGACCCTCGGCGTAACAGTCAGGGCTGCCAACTACTGCATTCGAAATCAGTCCAAAAGATAAATTAAAATTTTAACATATTTAAATTTTCTTATTAATGACTAGTCGTACTCGCCCGCTTCGCTGGGCATTTAACATTAACATTACTATTTATTGTCATTATTATTGGGGAGTCCAAAACTCATATAAATATTAGCCTATCCATTAAGTACATGTATTTTCTACATGGATATCAAGTTTCAAATCAATGGGATGCATGGTTCAGTAGTTATAACGGAACATCCGTAAAACCCACTGTATATTTATATATTAGTATAGATTGACTCGCTCTTACATTAAACCGTCAATAATCCACTCACCAATGACACTTCCGTGGTTGACGGTGTCCTTCACTTTGAATCTCGAATTCCTCAGTTTGAAATCAACCAGCAATCTGTCGGCCATCATGTATCTCACGTTGTCCCTCTCAACCTCTTTACCGAAGATCTTCGCTATGGCCGCTACATCAACTGAAATTAATATCGAAAACCGTTTCAGATAGGTCAAAATATATATAAGAACAACTTCCACGATGTAGGAATAACGCGGTGGATTACCGTCCATTTTTCCGAAGAAAACCAATCTAGCTTTTACGTTTCATTTCACACAGAATGAAACAACAGTATCTTGAGGTCTGGCAGTTAGAGTATAAAGAAATAGTACAGAGACATTTAAAAATAAAAATGCGAGATTAAACCATAACAATAATTTTAATTACGGCTCTACGGCTCGTGAAAACCGAAGAGAATAGTATAATGTTCTAGATAAATTAAGATCATCAAATTAAATTAGGCCAAATTTCCTTTGAAGTTTTAGAGTTACGGTTTAAAACAAATATCGACCAAAAGACATATCATTTTAATAGAATCAAAAGCATCGGAACCAATAAGAAGTGCATTCAAGAGAGATGGGATTTAAAAAAAAATCGCGTTTAAATTCTGCAATACTTACTAAACGCAGCCCAGAAGTCTCCACGTGATCTAACCGGGAAGAGGAGAACTTGTCCCGACACCTCGTAACGACCTGTGATCTCGATGCGAGGTAGAACCAGCCCGAGGTCAATGCGCAACTTCTTCAAATCCGACCTGGAATATAAGTAACAATAAGTACCTTCCTCATTATAATTTTACCCCAGCCTAGCCACCTCGCAATTCACTACCGGAGACTTCAATGATGTGTAAAAACAGTCATACGAGGGCCAAAGGATAAAACCCCTCTTATTGAACTTTAGTACACTGAGTTTCTCGCCGGATCTTTCCAGTGTGTCGCGATTCCAATCCGATGGTATATGGATATACGAAGCACTGCTCTTGCTAGAGCTCGCTATCAGTCCGGTCGAAGCCGGAATAGATCCTAAGGCTATCATCGAATAGGTAGGGGAAAAATTAAACTGTAGTTCTCCAGCGCTGTGACATTATGGTGTTCAATCGAAAATGAAACTAAAATTATTCTACATTCTACGCCTGTCATGCAAGTTTCACTATCTCACTCTAATGCGACCACTAGAGCAAGGTGGGCGTTCCATTATTTCTATCACTGAAGTTTCAAATGCTTTACCATTTTCATGGTCACTCAAGACCGCACGTAAGGAAACATAGAACGTAATTATACTGAGACCTTAGAACTTATATCTCAAGGTGGGTGGCGCATTTACGCTGTAACCACTTAACACCAGATGGGCTGTGAGATCGTCCACCCATTAAAGCACAAAAAAAATGTCAGAATAAAAAAGTCAGACTACGATGGAAATTTGTTTATATTTTTTTTCATTTTGAATACCTTTTATAACGTATAGATTAGTTTACGCAGCTTTCACACTGCCTCGAGTCGTCGATAAAGACAACGTGAAGACGACGGATGGCATTTTATTAAAGCTCATAACACATTCTTCATTCTGATACGCCATTACTCCTGGTATTGTGAAACAAAAATGTATAGCTATTGTCCGTCCGGACGGTGCTCAAAGTATAATGTAAGCAAAAGCGACAGCCCGAGTTGATTGTGAAAACGTTTTGCAAGTGCGCCTTTTAACTGCGAACTTTGGTGGTTACTAAATAGTTATTTTTGACGTTGTGCCTGCAATACCGATGTCTCACCTAGACTGACCCCGTTTACACCGTGAATACTCGTGATTCACTGGGATTTCCTATCTAAAACCGTATTACTGGTATCTCAAAACGCTATTACAAAAACCATGCGGTGCTTGAAGACGAAGAGCAGACGAGGAGACCGTTCAGAATGACTGTTCAACTGATTCCAAAACTTGCAATATTCTCTAAATAGTAATAAAATAAGATCTACCTAACTAGAAGAATTAAAGATCATGGGATTGTTATGACGATAGTTTTGTTATTTTATATCGCTATAGCCTAACTCACGGCACAACTGTTACTGGAACCTATAGGCAGGGCAACGTGAATGTCGCCACATACCTTCCTGATAAAAAAATTAAAAAATCATTTGATAAACCGCAACAATAGTTCAACTCTTAGTAAAAAAAATTCGCACGCCCTAATAGTAATCGTAAAAACGGCAATTGATGCAAAATTTCAATCGAGTTGTCTTAGTTATTTCGATCGAGATTTTTTTCTAGTGTTGCGTTTAAACATTGCCATCACTCGGTACGCAAGCTCATCTATATCTCGACCATGGAGTTAATAAGTACCTACAACACTAACTCTATGATCTCGACTCATCGAGAGGCATCTAGAGGTACAACAGAAAGAATCGTATTAAATTCATCGAGTATCTTTTTATTTTCCCCCTGATTTCTATCTTGATTGCTAGGTCAGTGTTTCGGTGTGTGTCTACTATTAATGATAGTCTTTCGGTCACCGTCCTCACCGAACCCGTCGCTTGCAACGAAGGGCTCGATGAGTAAATTAACCTATTAGACACAGCCCACTGAGTTTCTCGCCGGATCTTCTCAGTAGGTAGCGTTTCCGATCCGGTGGTAGATTCTGCGAAGCACTACTCTTGGTAGGGCCACTGTTAATAACATTTCCGGTTTGAGCCCCGAGAGCTCACCTACACGCTAGAGTAAAGCTGAAATAGCCTCTCAAGGCTATCAGCATAGATAGGAAAAAAATATAGTCAAAAATAAAATCTACCTGATCTTGGTCACAGTGTAATTACTGGGTCCTATTACAGTAATGTTGCTGAACGCAGCCGTTACCCTGACTGGCCCGGCAGAGTTTTCCATCACCAGCCGATCAATAAAGAGAGGTTCCACCGGAGGAAGCTCCAGATCCGGCAGGCCCTTTGCCAGGTACGGACGGAGGTGGTTGAAAGAGTTCTTGATGCAATTATCGAGTTGTGGATCGCTTCGTGTACACGGTAGAATGAATTCCGCTGAAATACAAAAAAGGATAAATGAGTTCTATGTTAAAAAAAAAGAAATTAAATTATGTGATGGTGTATTTGTGATTTAAGAATAAAAATTTAATTGCAGTCTTAAAGACTGTTAAATAGATATTCTTCGAGGAAATTTCTCGATTTTATACTGTACTCTCAACAAATTTAAATTTATTTGACCGTTATTTGATTCACGGTGAAGGAATAACATCGTGTAATAAAACTCAAACCCGCAAAATTATAATTTGCGTAATTACTGGTGGTAGGACCTCTTGTGAGTCCGCATGGGTAGGTACCACCACCCAGCCTATTCCTGCCGTGAAGCAGTAATGCGTTTCGGTTTGAAGGGTGGAGCAGCTGTTGTAACTATACTGACTAACTATACTGTATATACTGTAACTATACTGAGACCTTAGAACTCATATCTCAATGTGGATGGCGGCATTTACGTTATAGATGGCTATGGGCTCCGGTAACTACTTAACGCCAGGTGGGCTGTGGGCTCGTCCACCCATCTAAGCAATACAAAACAAATAAGATATTTAAAATTTAAATACACGGCAGCGTAATTAGCTCTACAGTCCCTTATTGGTTTTGCTCTGGCAAAATAAAATCAATTGATATGAACTCTTTCCAAAGTTCGTGGTTACGAGTATAACACAATACAAATACATTACACAATTTGTTTTCACAAAATTGTAGTATTATTAGACTTAAATTGTCGTGTAAAACATTCAGACGTTAAGTGGGCTCTAAAATTTGACCTCTCAAATTCTTTAAAGCTTGTTTGCTGATATCTTAATGTCCCCCGTCCATTGTTTTTGTGGAACCACCTGGGGCTATACAAACAATCGGTTCTTTGAGATACGACCTCGCATTTGTAAAGTGAGACACACAGTTTTGCATACAGATAGCTGTTTTAAAGTTTAACTCGACTCTATGAGTACGGCTGTATGTCTTACGTTATAGGCATCAAGTTTTGTCTGTCGGAAAAACAATTTTCATATGACCCATCAAATTTCAAAATGCTAGAAGAGTCATCAATTTAAAAAGATGGTCTTCTTTGATACACAAACATGTCATTTCGGATTCTCCCGATCCATTATCGGTGCTTTTAGCTACCACAAGCACTGGTCACCGTTCTCGTCCAAACCGTCACTTGCGATGAAGGCATCGGTGAGTAAATCGGTCTGCGGGCTAAGACATAGCCCACTGAGTTTCTCGTCGGATCTTCCCAGTGGGTCGCGTTTCTGATCCGGTGGTAGATTCTGTTAAGCACTGCTCTTCCTAGGGATAGTGCTAGCAACATCCTCAGATTAGAGCCCCGTGAGTTTACCTACTCGCCCGCTGGCATAGCCTCTTAGCTAGCAGCTAAAGTAGGTTTTTTTTTTATCAAAAGTTTAAATGTAAAACTTCAGCGGACCGGAAATTTTATTTAATTAAGGAACTGATTAATACATACTAGCGATATATTATATTAAACGCCCGCTCTGCTAGGAACCTTCTTCTTCTTATCAGCCCACAGACGTCTACTGCTGGTCATAGGAACCATCTGTCTGTATTATTCTAATGTAAAACAGAACTAATTCTATATCACGTTAGCGATACTTTGAGAAAATAACGACACCCATTTGAACAGAACTTTCAAACTAAAAAAGTGTATTTTCTTTATATTCTCGAAGTAGTAGGGTAATAAAATACATTCAAAATGTAAGATGGAGGATAATCTACTCGACGTGAAAACTTTTGTCGTTTATTAACAATAATATAATTAGCGGACCTGCCTTTACGTCACTAAAGTTCGATCACACGGGTGGTGTCGTAAAAAAATTTGTTTATGTCAAGAGTTTTACAACTAGTCTACATCTTCTAAAATAGTTCTTCTAAAGTAGGAGGGTGATTCAATAAAATTAAATGTCACAAAATTAAGTGAATGCTCCGTGAGACATTGCAAAAAAAAAATTAAGTTTCTTTGCAATGAGCACGTCAAATTTAATCTCGCCATCACAAAACATTTCATAGCAAACAAAAAAAAAAACAAAAAAAAAACCTTTGCAATGAGCCCGTCACAGAACATTTCACAAGACAAAGTAAACAAGGCATTAAGGTGCGTTTCTGTCTTACATAACCGGCGAAGTGTACCAGTAGGTGGCAACAACCGGTCACCGGTGACAAGGTGACGCAAAGATCGATGACCGACACACTCGGGAAATTTCGGCAAAAAGTGAAATTTTCCGAAACGGCCAAGGACGAGTTCAGTGGGACGAATTATTAAGCGTGCTAATCACGTGTGAGAACGACACATAATAATTCCAAATTTAATACGGCCTCGTAACTAAACCGCGTTATTAGATTTGTGCAATACTGACCTAGTTTAGTATTGTAATGGGAAGTATGTTTACGTATGCTTTTTTTATTTAATAACAATCTCATGCTAACAAATTACAAAAGACTTGTGAATGACAATTCTTCATGAATGTAATTCTGATGGGCGTCTTTTGTTACATCTACATTTCGGACGTTTACCGGTGGTAGGTAAAGTATCTATTACTGGTAGCAGGGCATCTTGTGAGTCCGCGAGGGTAGGTACCACCACTCTGCCTATTTCTGCCGTGAAGCAGTAATGCGTTTCGGTTTTATGGATGGGATGGGATTATTGTAAAAATGGAGACTTAGAACTCATATCTCAAGGTAGGCGGCGCCATTTACGTTGTGGATGTCTATGAGCTCCGGTAACCACTTAAAACCAAGTTGGCTGTGAGATCGTCCAACCATCTAAGCAATAAAAAAAAGCAAATTAGAAAGTTATAGAAGAAGAAGAGGTTATAAGACATAGTTGAATGTACTACAGGCAGATGAAAAGGAAGCTGTAATATGGGTAATTCATAGAGTCTTAAAAAGGCCGGGTAGTTGGATTTTAGCACTCGCAAAGCTATATAGCGTTTTCTGTTTTGCTTAAAATTCTCAAATCTCACTACTAAATATTACTTAAACAAGGAGCGCCGCGCTGTGTTTGACATCAATCAGCAAAACATAAAGCAAAGGGATTGTTTATTTTAAAAATTCGAAATCTATGCTGAACTTGAACGAGTCAATAATCTTCTAAATCGGTCTTTGTACAAGGTCATCCGCATGTTATATAAGATAAACGTTATGTAAAACTATTGCGACGACCTAAAAAGAAAGCTTGCATAATATCTACGCGTATTCTTGAAGGGTGATTAGCGTGCATTTTCATCATCAACTAATTATTTTAATTGTGTACCCAATTTTGTGTTGCTGTTTGAAAAAAAAATTGTGTGGAGTTTTTAGCACACAATACAGTACAAATTAATGTGAACTATTCAAAGTTTTTACCCTCGATACTATTCTCTTGTTACTCGTATTTAAGTTAACTAGAGGTCCCGCAGTAGTCGAAATTCGACTATAATTAATTGGAATTGTAAGTTTGTACACTATTATGATTGTATTTTATACTTTTATAATCACAAACTTCGCCAAGACTACACTATAAAAAATATTAACAAAGACAAACAATATTTAATCTATTCTCAATTTGACAACAGACGTCAAGAACAAAAGTTTGACAATAAATAGTATGCATGCGTGTGTCCGTTAAATACATGGTATGTAGTGTGTGTAATGTTTTCTTTATTGATTTAATGTATCTTTTATGCATTATTTTAAAAACATATTAGCATTGTGCACTTCTTCTCTATATTCTCTATAAGTGTGGAAAATTTCATACTCCTCCGTCCGCGCAATTTTCGTAAAAAGGGATACAAAGTTTTTGCTTCACGTATTAATATATAGATAGATACTGTTGTTGTGTATCACTTATTTCGAAACTGTCCTATGTACACGACTTTTGTGAAACAATAGTGGCGTTATATCACTAAGCAGGGGCTCATAAAAACAATTCCAAGAATTGACTGGCATTCGATTACATGTAATGATTGTTGTCTTTCGTAAGATCACTTGCCTCATCTGGGGTGTACCTACATTACAAACAAGAGCAAAGAGGAGTTGATCTATTTGTTGTAATTAGATAAGAGTATTGCAAGAGCCTTACGCAGTTTTTTTGTTGATCATCAAAGCGTTGTGGCCTAATGGGCAAACTGCCTTGTGCTCGCGTATCGATTGATGCGACTATACGTAGGTTAAAACCTTTTAAGCCGATACCATTTTTTCATGTACCTAACTTTGAAACTAATAAGGGTGAATGTCTTCCACAATGAAGGACTTTTCTAATAACTTTGCGTAATTAATGGTGATTAGATGTATTGAGATGTATTTCTGTCATAAAACCGTCATGGGTGTTGGTTTGAATGGTGAGATAGCTGTTATACAACCTAATTGTGACTTATACTTTATTTTGTAAGGATAGCCTTCATGATCAAATCTTTATGGGTTTCAATAGCCACTTGAGACAAGGTAGACGGTGAGGTTGCCTGCACATCTAACTTCCGCATATAAATCTAATAAGCAAAACTTTAGCAATTTAAAACAAAAAAGTCAGCATATTTAACTCTTCACAAGAGTTTTCCAAGTCCCTAATCCTTTGAGCGTGAACAGTCGATAAATCGATAGACCTAAAATGCGGAGCGTCGGAATACCGACTATTTGCACAATTTTATTATAGGTATTAGTTATCGACCTGTGCGAAGGTGTCTTAGCGAGCGCATGTACATATTTTATAATGTTTTTAATAAGTTATAATATATAAACATTTTTATGTAATCATTTCAAATTATTTTGCTGTGAACTTAGTATTGATTTTTGTATTTTTTTAAGTTCAAGTTTTTATAAGGTACTTTTTGAAAAATCCTTTTATAATTAGTTATATATTTTTATTTTTGTTGTTAATGCACTGTCGATTGCACCTGTAATTGAGGTGACATCTGGCATGAACTTTTGTCAATTTGTCAATGTTTTATATTGATGATCATTTTGTTGGTGCAACTTAATAAATGAATATTATAAATAAATAATTTATGCAAAATATTTAAAAATAAGCTCAGCATTAAAAGTAGGCATTTGAATGCGGACAATTAGATGTAGATAATTGCTAAATAAATGTATTTATTTGAAGAATGTCAGTTTATTAGTCTGAGACTTTTCACTGATTTCGCTTTTCTTTACTGTATGTATAATAGAGGGTCAGTATTTTACGAAGTTAGCGGTGAGTATTTCACAAATTGATGCAACTTAAAACCACTACCCGAATTGAATTCGAACCGCACTTTTATTTCAGTTTTAACCTTCGACGACAAAGAAGATACCTTGAGGTTATTACTTAATTTACCTGCGTGTGTATTCAATTTAATGTTGTTAAACAATGCGTGAATTCCGCTTTACAATCGGACTTCAAGCACTAAATCTAAATTGTGTTTTATGCTGACGTTATTTTTATTATAATTTCACAGTATCCACTGGGCTGTAGAAATACTAGCTTGGCTATCATTAATACATATTGTTACACCGGTGAGATTAACGTCATCTAACGTTGAATAGAACGAACGAATATCGAAGGATCTAGTAGCATCTAGAACGCTCGAGAAGTACACCGCCATCTATTGTCAAATAGCGGAAACACATAATACTCGACTTTTGTGGAATATTCTTGATAATTCTAGAGATGCCGTAAAATGCCGTAAAAGCATTGCAGAGATGGCACGCAGGGAGTAATCGGAATTACTCAAAGCGAAACTGGAAACGGATCACCCGAAGCGGAAGAAGCGAATTGAGAATTTTAATTAAGAATTTTGAAATTTTATATATATGTGTATTTGTGTGTGTGTGTGTGTGTGCGTGCGTGCGTATGTGTGTGCACGAAAAGTTAATGAATATTAAATTATCATTAAATTATCGGCGACGCGCTTTCGAAGCATTTTCTTTTTTCTATTGAATTTAATAAATACGAAAGAATAAACTTATGCACGTTCTAACTTTTTCTTTGACGACTTTAGGGAGAATTATGGGATCTCAAACTATACTTTACGCTATGCTAAGCTCTACTTTAGAGTTCACAAAATAACAATTCTCCGAAAAAAAATATGTAAATACTCTACAAAAGTAATATATGAAATTGGGAGTCTGCATTGAGCATCTATAAGGAATGATGCGACAAAACTTTGACCAGTAACTCAAGTAATTAAGGGTAAAAAGGAAGAAAAGAATTATGCTAGACATTACTAAAATTGAAATTATTATTAATTTAAGAGCACGACTAGGATTGATTATTATTAATTTATGAGCACGACCATTATTGACATATTGACATTCTTGCAGACTAATCAAAGCGAGATATAAACCTACAGAACAAAACTTTTGACGTAATCTACTAATTTTAATTAACACACATTAACAACGTAACACAAATAATTATGGTTTGGAACTCGCTAGTAATAAATTCGAGTGAATTCTGTGTAATAGCAATGTACTTAATGTTACCAACACATTTTCTTTGGAGCGGGTTGTGAAACCAATCTGTCTCGTCTTTATGAAGTAATGTGATCATGTGCTAGTACAGAGCGGAGCCTTTCGTGTTTCTGAATGCGTTATATAATAACTATATAGTATCATTGTTGCATATAATACAACAGAAAAATCCGATGTGTCTGTATTTTGTTTGAAACTTGCTCGAAGCTCACCTTCGGAACTTTTATACGAATTCTCATGTAGTTTCCAAAAGTAGACAAATTAATTTGAACTTTTTTTTCGTTAAAATCGAATATTGGTGGTAGGACCTCTTGTGAGTCCGCACGGGTAGGTACCACCGCTGCCTATTTCTGCCGTGAAGCAGTAATGCGTTTCGGTTTGGAGGGCAGCCGTTGTAACTATACTCAAGACCTTAGAACTTATACCTCAAGGTGGGTGGCGCATTTACGTTGTAGATGTCTATGGGCTCCAGTAACCACTTAACACCAGGTGGGCTGTGAGCTCGTCCACCCATCTAAGCAATAAATAAAAAAAATCGGCTTCAACTCTCGCCAATAACCTCTGATATGAATTTCCTGCAGAGAATATCCGTATGGTGTAGCTCAGAATTTAATTAGCAATTAAACTTGAATCAAACACAAATGTTACTCGTTAGCTTTGAATACATCTTCGAAAACCACATTCAAGATGATTCAGTCAATATGAAAATTAGTCTGCACTGATACACAAACAGAAATGGCAATTAACGTCTTAAAATTTTAAGTCGCCTCTATCATTTTTAATAATATGTACATCTGCCTAAACTTATTTCAATTCAACATACTTAGATAAACAAAAGTATCAATTCACTTATGGCGCTCATTAATATCTATAAAACGATATGATAATAAGGTAAACGAACTACCCTCGCGACCCCTGGTGTCATTAAGTTCAATCATAAATCATTATAATAATGGCACATCCAGCATAATAGATTTTTTCACAAACAAAACGCACAGTTATTGTTAATTTGATTTGCATTAAATATAATATAATAATATAGTAAGAGAAAGAAAACTTTATCTATTAATCTATTAAAATTTACGGATTTAATTATTTTAATACCATCAAAACAAACTAATTTTTATCTGTTACAATATCAATTTTACTTGTTTGTCGAACATAAGTTTTTTTTATAGCCCTTTTGAGGCAGATGAGCATACGGCCCATCTGATGGTAAGAGGTTACCGTCGCCTATGGACTTCAGTAATGCCAGGAGCAGAGCCAAACCGCTGCCTACCAAGTCTACAAGAAATGTTGGTAACAAAGAAACACAGATAACCCCCAATCTGGTTATCTGTGCAAAAAATGAATTGGCAGTATAACACACGACCGAATTTTTAACATTCTTTCCTTATTCGCAATCGGATGAAAGCAAAAGCTTTTTTTTTGTCCATTGACAGCCACTACATAGATTAATTATTAAAATTGCACCAAAAACCTTCATTTTACTGGCTACATTTATCAACAGCTAATTTGAATAATGCGTAAACCCTTCTTTTAAAGTCAACAACATTGACCTGGGTTCTTCTTTATGAATTTTTTTCCGTATAATTAAATCCATTTTGCATAACATTGCCCAATGGTCTTTCCTTGTGTAATATTTAAGTAATAAATCATTGGCCACTGTTGAATTAAATCGTTCAAGGCTCCCGTGCATCACCCCTATGGCGATGGAGGTCAAGACGGCATATCGCAAAAGTTGACGCAACCATCGTTGCCAAGGTTAAAACGTCTGGCTGCCGTCACAAGATGTCAAAGAGATTAATGTGTATTGTGTTTAAGTTTTTTCAATTGCAACTTTGAAGACCTTTAAGTTGGCCTTAACGTGTTTATAAATCTGAAAGACTTATATCATCGAATAAAGCGTCAGAAAATGGAGACGACACAAAAATTGGAATATAAAAAGAATCGTTCGTAATGTACTTTTAGTATATCTCATCCGCTTCTTTTAATACAATAATAGCTAAGACAATTCCGATGCTTATATCCCGCAAGCAGATTCCGATTTTTCTGAGGAAATACTTTCTTCTAAGGAACCAGGTACTCCTATGCACTAACAAGAATGGAGGGTAGGTAGATGCGTCTGTATGAAGACTTGGCGTTACATGGCGGGCTGACGAAATCTGAAGTAATGTAAACAAATATACATATTTAAATGTGATTAATTAGTGAATGAATAATCGTTTTTGTTCACATACGGCTTTCTGGACGGTCGGTTTAGACGTCGTCATCATCATCATTATCCTGCCCTTCTCCCAGTTACCTGGGGTCGGCGCAACATGTTTTCTCCTTCCATACTCTTCTATCATATACAATTTCTTCGCTCACTCCCCTCTTACCCATATCGTCTTTCACGCAATCCATCCATTTCTTCTTAGGTCTACCTCTTCCTCTATATCCTTCCACATTCATAGTTAACATTCTCTTACCAACCTCATTTTCATTTCGTCTCATCACATGTCCGAACCGCTTGTACATGTCGCTTTAGACGTCGTATTAGTAATAAATTTTAGCCGGAAAATTCGCTTTTTCGCTTCGCTATTATTAGCGAACCATACGGCTATATAGTTTTCAGAACTCGAAACACATACGCCTAAGTAACCTTGATAGTTCTCATTGAACGAAAATGGTATACAAAGCGCGGTAGCCTAATTGTATAGGTCGTATACAGCGTGCGTGCTTCGAATTGTGAAGATGTCGCCTATCGTACGTGTGCTCATAATTAGTAAGTATACGAGGAAATAGATTTAATGATCAAATCAAATTGTGCGTAGATACTATAGTACGTGTTTGCCATCACTAGTCTTGAACAGTAAAGTTAGTCTTAATTGCATTATCAACACTATTGTGGTGGGAAATTTATGTGGAAGACTACATACTATGTCTTCCTTTCGAATATTTAGGGCCAATATTTCTGAATGCGCATAGGGAATGTTTGTTTAAAATATGTTTTTATGTATTTATGCTTTATACATATATACATATGTGTTTGTACTTATTTTGATTTTAGACAAACACAAAAAATACATGAGCATAATAACATATAACCCTTTAGCTAACGGTAGCTAGCTAGTAGTAGTAGTTAATAATTTTCCTGTCCTTTTGTAGCCTCGTACGAGGAAGGGCGTATTGTATTCCTGTCGCCTAGACAGGATGTGGGTCGGTCTATTCGTATAACAAAAGAGTAGGCATAAATAGAACTAATCTCATCTTAATTTCATGTTGGTATAACCATTGCGCCTATTTCTGTCCCGGCCTATAACGCGTTTGTTTTAGATAATAGCCAGCTATAAAATACTGTATGTAGTAAATAAAAAAGTGTAATAAAGTAGGTATCGGTATCTTTGTTGTCTCTATGGCCACCGATAGTATAGTTGAATCATTCCCTATTAAACCATTTTTATTTTTAACATTTTGTTTTTTACTTGGATGGGTGATGTTAAGTGGTTACTGGAGCCCATAGACATCTACAACGTAAATGCGCTACCCACCTAGAGATATAAGTTCTAAGGTCTCAGTATAGTTACTACGGCTGCCCCACCCTTCAAACCGAAACGTATTACTGCTTCACGGCAGAAATAGGCAGGGTGGTGGTACCTACCCATGCGGACTCCCAAGAGTTCCTCCCACCAGTAAAAAATCACGTATATATCACGTTTATATTTTATGACGTAACTAGGTGACCCGTCAGGCTTCGTGATGCCTCAATCGATAAATAAAAGACCTAAACTTTTGTATACAATAAACTTAAAATAAACAAAAGGAATCCGTCCGACTGGGGACACATCAAAGGGAAAACAAAATTGTTATTTTTATTTAATTCAGAGCATTTTCATATTTATCTACCTTTTAAACCTTCTCTGGACTTCCACAGATAATTCAAGACCAAAATTAGATGACAATAAAAAGTCTTTGGAAGATAATTTCCATAACGAAGAACTGTTTCTGATTATCTTTATATACCTAGATCTAATTTATAAATATCCATAGTGTGGTGTGCTAACTTGAACGAATAAGTTAAGATTGGCCGCACTGTAAACAACTCATCACATGAACATGTCATCTAGCGCATCTATAGCATCAAGAAATACAAACAACCATGATTTTACTAAAATTATTGTTGACTCTGTGTTTTTAAAACAATTTGCTTGGCGCGAAAACGATAAAAAAAATAACAATAGCATCTGTGCATGTTACAAATCAATGTATAACGAAGTCGATACTAAAATAAAATAAAAAAATCGTTGTTGCGATGCGCTTTATTGCTATACAATTTTAATAATAATGTTTTAATTGTTTAATAATTATGCTTATCTTATTAAGCAATATCTTTCTTATTGTCTAGATTTGACAACTAATTTTTTTTTTAAATGATAATGAATTTAATTTTAGCTCAATTAGTGTTAATGCAATTTTTACAAACTCATATTTTATAAGACATGCCAAACTTAGTTTGTAGTTTGTTTTTATCTCGGTATTTATGATTATTGTTGCTATGCTTAGTGATAAATCGTTTTTCATAATTGTGTAAACGAAACAAAGATATATTTAATTTTACTTTTAATATTTTTATCTGGAATGTAAAAGTCGATTTTGCAATTTTATATTATCATAAATATATTTTACGTAACTTACGCGTTGCCGTTAGAGCGTTCTCGTTTTCCGCAGCCTCACCATTGTGACATATCACACTCAAGCACAATATAATGAAAGACAGCATCAAAGGGCCAGCCATCGTACCTTTTTTTTTTATTCAATTAACAAAAACTAGAAAAAAACACCAGTGGACTTTTCTTATTTAATAATCAGTCGACATAGATAATCCACAATTTTAAACTTATGTTCGATTTTTTATTTTTTTATTTGACAGTTCGTTTTTCGAATTTCGCGCGCGTTCGTTCTTGGGCGACTGACTAGTTGGCAATAGGTCCGTGGTCGGTCGACGGGACGAGCGCGCGTCTCATTTTGTTTAAAGTGAAAGCAAGGAGCCATGGGTTTTATTAGCTAGCGTTTTTCGACATCCCTGAGGGCTCCCCTCCTATACTCATGTTTACATTATACGTAAGGAACCGTAGGACATCATTAGATTAAGCTTCATGGCTTGCGGATAAGATAATCTTTGTAGCATAACTTACATTTCCATTCAAATAAAAGGACCATAAACTTGTCTTGCGATTGATAACTATCATGTAAAATGTATATTACGTTTCTTTTTAATATTAAGTTTGTTTGTTCGTCGTTAACTGATTACAGAAGACAAATTTAAAATAATAAATTAGTGCAAGCCGGTTTGCTGGAAGGTCTTGAATTGATTTTGATCTGATCTCCACCAAGCTTCATATAGTCACCCGCTATGCCAATATAAAGATTTCTTGAGAATTTTATCGAAATCAGTCTAGCCGTTTCGGAGTCTACAAGTATAAGGAACAGATATACACACATCGAACATAACATTACATATATATATGGTATATATGTGCATATAGACTATTACGAATTTCCCAAGTATTATTTTCAGCCTGTTATTTCATAATTCAGTCTAATGGGTTATTAATTATCTTTTTATTGCTTAGATGGGTGGACGAGCTCACAGCCCACCTGGTGTTAAGTGGTTACTGGAGCCCATAGACATCTAGAACGTAAATGCGCCACCCAAAAGATATAAGTTCTAAGGTCTCAGTATAGTTACAACGGCTGCCCCACCCTTCAAACCGAAACGTATTATTGCTTCACGGCAGAAATAGGTATGGTGGTGGTACCTACCCGCACGGACTCACAAGAGGCCCTACCACCAGTAATTACGCAAATTATAATTTTGCGGGTTTGATTTTTATTATACGATGTTATTCCTTCACCGTGGAAGTCAATCGTTGACGTGACCATACGTCCCGCTTTGGGTGGGATTGTCCCGCTTTGAGGCTGTCTGTCCCGCTATCCCCAACGAGAACAAAAATGACCCGCTTTCATTTATCTGTTGTACATGTGTTTATTAGAAACTTACCGAATACTTACTTATCCCAAATTCTTATTGTATTACAAAATACATACTAAAGTAACTCAAATTTTTCGAACGAAAAATAAATGGTCACGTTACTCATTCGAAATGATTTGTTTTGGCTTTAAAACAGTTATTTCAAAATGGCCAAAACACGTTCTATTTTCACGGGAAAATTTGCCGCTGTTAATCAATTGGAATGTTTATGGGATTTTAAATTAGCTTAACGTTTAGAGCATATCTAAAGAGATCATAAAGCAAAGTCAACTGGATTAACATAGGAAATACTCGGCGGTGTGATGACATGAAAAAAAAACGTGTGGCACTCGGGAACTGCCGCGGTAAAGCTATTGCATAGCATTTTTTATCAACTTATGCAATTATAATTAGACAATGATAATTTAATATTAAAACAATAATAAAACATGACTACGCTATATTAAACATTAATAAAAGCAAAACCTTAACTGTCCTCTTCACACTCATAAGCTAGACCGCTCGAGAGAGAGATGGGCAGACTTTTCATGATGCGCATGCAGTGTGACGTCACGCCACGCGCTTATTCACAAACACTACACAAGCGCAACGTGTGAGTGTGTTGAACGCGAGCTGCATGGTAGGCAGAGTGAGGGATGTAAGGTTTTTTTCGTTACGGAATTTCATGATTCGGTCGCCGCGCTCAAGGCCCGCGATAAAAGCTATGCAATAGCTTAAAAATTGCTTTAAAAAATGAAGTCATGACTGTGTTTATCGTCAGATTATCATAACCAGACTATTGCAGAAGACGCCCATGGCTGTCGGTAGACTAATAAACTGTTAAGTTTACAGGAAACCAATGGTTAAAGCGAGTACGTCGTATAATCTATCATATGCGCCATTGTACAAAACACAATCGTTTTGGGGACATTGAAATAGGCGATAAGATTTGATAAAAAAAACTGTTTATAAGAGACGATAAAAAATTTAATGGAACGTAATTATTACTGTAGTAACAGATTTTTCGTACTTTAAAAATAAATACCGATCGCATTCATGTAGTGATACGGATTAATTACGGAATGGTTCTTGATAATTAGGCGCTGATGTCTCCGCCATTGACCTGTGCGATCCCAGTCTACTGATAACGATTCATGAGACAGTTTGCAACAATCGAATCTAAGACAAATTTGTTTGGCATCGACTTATATATATACGTAGTTGAGGCTTAGATCGCAAAGATTCCAACCAAAAGCCCGGTTCATACTTGCTTAGAACTTAGAAGTGCGTCGCGGCTTGGCTCGCGCTAATTTCGTTACTCCGAAAGAATTAAATGCGTCGAATTTTCCTGGTATAAAAACTACTCATCTCACTCTCTAGCCCATAAATTACAAGTCGATTTGTAAATTCGTTGATACGTGAAATCAGAGACCGAATCAACGAATTTTTTTATTGCTTAGATAGGTGGACGAGCTCACAGCTCACCTGGTGTTAAGTGGTTACTGGAGCCCATAGACATCTATGACGTAAATGCGTCACCCACCTTGAGATATAAGTTCTAAGTTCTAAAGTATAATTACAACGGTTGCTCCACCCTTCAAACCGAAACGCATTACTGCTTCACGGCAGAAATAGGCAGGGTGGTGGTACTTACCCGCGCGTACTTACTGGAGGTCCTACCACCAGTAGAATATACTGTCATATTTAATTTGGCTAATATACCCGGTATTGCACGGACTACGTGATTATTAATTATAAAAACTATCCTATGCGGTAATTTAGGTTATGTACCATATTTGTGTTGAATTCATCGCAATTGCCATCGGCCATTTTTGCTTGATTGTGTAGCAAACACCGTACGAACCACAATGCAACTTTTCACACATGTAATATTCGTATAGAAGTATTGAATGTAAAGCGTGAGAAAATATAAATTACTACTTACTCCACGGCCTGAATAAAAAACCACAAAGAAAACCGATTTAATTGAGATCGAAGTCTCGATCGTAATGGGGTTTCCATGAATGGATAATTTTCCATATCTTTCGAATCAAAAGAATGATCCGCTACAAAGATAGATATGTATTAAGAAGAAAGAAAAAGAAGAAAACTAAGGTAAGAACACCACTGCTACGGCAGGATGGTGAACACAGTGTTCAACTAATAAAAAATCAAACTCGCAAAAGCATAATTTGCGTAACTACTGGTGGTAGGACCTCTTGTGAGCCCGCACGGGTAGGTACCACCACCCGTGAAGCAATAATACGTTTCGATTTGAAGGGTGGGATAGCCGTTGAGACCTTAGAACTCATATCTCAAGGTGGCGGCATTTTGTAGATGTTTATGGGCTCGCGTAACCACTTAAAATCAGGTGGGTCGTGAGCTCGTCCACCCATCTATGCAAAAAAAAAACCTATAGCTGGGGTTGGTCGATTACTTAGATACAGGAGGAATCTAAAAATTGACTGTTTTATTAAAACTATGTATTACTAACTACGTTTTTATTACGCTCCATCGATAGTATTTTACAATTCGATCAAACAATTAAATGCGTGTTAATGGTTAATGATCATTAAAAATATTAATATTATGTACTTATCTATTCTCGATATTACATTTTATCAATCACGCGGTCATTCCTTCTTCGTCCCCTACCCTCGGTATTCGAGTTATCTCCTCAGAATTGACCATTTTACTGAGAGCAGAATATGTTAGAGTTATACAAAAGCGAACCTTATGAATTCCACATACAAAACGCGCAATGGACGTTCGCTACGAAATGGGGTTAAAGGTCAGTTTATATGTTTACAATTTAATAACATTATACTAGTAAAATTCAAGACGTGTCCAGAATAATTATTGGTATTATGTTTATTGTGTCGTTGGACGTCGGAAAATGTGTTCGGCTTATTGTAAAAATTGCCGGTGAAGTGAATTTCGATTAATAGTGTACATTTATTTATTTATTGGACTGATATAAGCTTATGATGGGTTTTGATTTTTCTAAGCGACAGTGGCTGACGATAGTCGTTATCGGGATAGCTGATTTTTGTAACGCAATCTGTGTCGCGCTGCAAGCTCCTTTTTATCCGAAAGAGGTGAGTTGAATTGAACTTTAAAGCGATTTTGTTTAACTTTACTTTACTTTTACTGGTAGTAGGACCTCTTGTGAGTCCGCACGGGTAGGTACCACCACTCCGCCTATTTCTGCCGTGAAGCAGTAATGCGTTTCGGTCTGAAGGGTGGGGCAGCCGTTGTAACTATATTGAGACCATAGAACTTATATCTCAAGGTGGTTGGCGCATTTACGTTGTAGATGTCTATGGGCTCCAGTAACCACTTATCATCAGGTGGGCTGTGAGCTCATCCACCCACATAAGCAATAAAAAAATAAAAATAAACAAAACCTGTAAATCTGTATTATATCTATGACCCACTGAGTTTCTCGCCGGATCTTTGCAGTGGGTCGCGTTTCCGATCTGGTCGTAAATTCTACGAAGCACTACTCTTGACAGAGCGTGTATTAGCCACTCTCAGATTGAGCCCGAGAGCTCACCTACCAGTCAGTGTGTACCTAGAATAGCCCCTTAATCTACCATCGGATAAGTAGCAAAAACAACAAAAAATCTTTCTATGTAACGCAATATTTCAACGTAATCTTTACCGAATTAGAAAGTTTGAATGTTTTTTTTTACTCAAAAATGCGTAAATGAATTTGGAAGAAATTTTATGCAACGATGGTTGGTAGCCGCGATCAACACACAGGATACGTTTTAATATCTCTTAAATTAATGCGTTCCGGTTTGAAGGGTGGGGCAGCCGCTGTAACTATACTGAGACCTTAGAACTGATATCTCAACGTGGGCGCCGCATTTACGTCGTAGATGTCTATGGGCTCCAGTAACCACTTCACACCAGGTGGGCTGTGAGCTCGTCCACCTATCTAAGCAATAAAAAAAAAAAAAAACTACTTAGCGGTTGTTCATAGACTAAACAGTGAAACAAGTAACTCTTTATTCAGGGTGAATATGTTTCTTCGTGATTGAATTACAAATTTAACTCGAGTGAAACCGCGGGCATGTCTAGTTAATAATTAAAAAAACCGTAAATCGTCTACAAAAAATCGTATTCAACTATCTATATCTATATCTATATCTATACTAATATTATAAAGAGGAAAGATTTGTTTGTTTGTTTGTTTCGAATAGGCTCCGAAACTACTGGACCGATTTGAAAAATTCTTTTTCCATTAGAAGCCGACATTGTCCCTGATGAACATAGGCTACTTTTTTTTATTTTATTTTTTATTTTTATTTTTTGGTTTCATGTGTGTTTTAATGTTTCCGAAGCGAAGCGAGGGCGGGTCGCTAGTTTATTATAAGTAGGTAAGTATTATATTCGATTTTAATTATTATAAATTTTCTGACAATTTGACTCGAGTTTAAAAACACACGCCGAAAAATCTGAAAATAATATTGTCGTAAGCTGTTTTCAATTTAAATATTGCGTATATATGCGACTATAAATTAACATCCCACCTACATGTTTATAGTATTCTTTCGCTGAACACTTGACCAGAACGGTTCCTTACAGCTGAAGCCCATTTATTAACAATGTCTAACCTTCCTTCTCTACCCAAACATTAATAATAAACCAGTTTGGTCGAATTTTTGTTTTTTTATTGCCCTTGTAGGCAGACGAGCATACGGCCCACCATACCTGATGGTGAGTGGTTACCGTCGCCCATGGACTTCAGCAATGCCAGGGGCAGAGCCAAGCCGCTGCCTACCTGGACGTCTTATCCTTTAGGCCACGACGACTTCCAATTCAATCCAATCCATTCAATTCAATCTATTCGAATAGCTGAAGAAGCTTTCTGTCATGAAATGTTTTGCAAAAATGTCGCTTACACTAAATAGCCTTTCACGCCTCAATATGTTCTATATGTTCTTTTCTTCGAGTTTCGACTAAGTAAAACTAAAATTTGTGTAAAATTTGTGTGCAAAAAAAACTTTACAATGACGTTTTGCAAGTCGAAATTACGCACTTAATAATTATATCTGATCTAGCAACGCCTGATAACCTCTCGAGCAAAGTCATCTATCTGTATATTTTATCAGTATTATGGTGTTTTATGTACATTAAAAATGCTTAGTATTATTGCTTAGATGGTTGGACGAGCCCACATCCTACCTGGTGTTAAGTGGTTACTGGAGCCCATAGACATCTACAACTTAAATGCCACCCACCTTGACATATAAGTTCTAAGGTCTCAGTATAGATCACCTCAACTTCCGCAGACGCGTCACCCTCAGATACAGCCCACTGAGTTTCTCGCTGGATCTTCTCACTGGGTCGCGTTTCCGATCCGGTGGTAGATTCTGCGAAGCACGGCTCTTGCTAGGGTTCGTGTTAGCAACGTCATCAGGTTTGAACCCCGTGAGCTCACCTACTAGTTAAGGCAACGCTGATATACCCTCTCAAGGCTATCAGCTTAGGTAAAAAAAAAAAAAAAAAACACGCAGACCCGCTGCTATGAATTACGTTTTATGATTGAAGTGGCATTCTTAAAACGACATTTACTCAATCCTGAGGAGCAGTAGTTCCTCAGTGGATCCTCCCGATCCACTGTTGGTGTTTTAAGACATTTCAAGCACCGGTCATCGTTCTCGTCGAACCCGTCGAATGCGACGAAAGGTTCGTCGTGAAAATTAACCCACAGACACAGACCACTGAGTTTCTGGACTGGTTTTCGTATTGGGTTGGGATTCCGATCCAGTGAGGCACTGCCCTTGCTAGGGCTAGTGTTAGTAAGTCGCCAGACTGAGTCTCGTAACATTGCCTGACCGCAGGAAATATTTTAAAATATACATAGATGAAATCCCAAATCAGAAGAACCGTCAAACTGAGACAGCGCTATTTCATTCTGTTGGGAAATAAATGTAAATATAAATGAACTTATAACCACGAAAACTGTAATTAGAAAGGTTACAAATAATAAAATTAAAATAGATTTTTTGAAAATTTGATGTTAAGAGATTACTGTACTCCACGACATGAATGTGGCCTATTTTGAGACACAGTCGAATTCATTGAAGTGTGGCTTCAAAGTAGCACGCATGGAAGCTTTGCGAAAAACATAGACAAGGTGGTACATATTTATCTATGACTGATGAATTAGGTAGACTTATAATTTTTTGGATTTAATTTATATTAATAAAATATCATTCTTTGATCATCAAAGTCGTTCATGGGCACGTAAATTTTAATTTTTATCAGCGAATTTAACTTAACACGTTTGTGCGCATCTTCCAAAATGGCCGAAGCGATTACCTGGAAATTTCATCAAAGCACTAAAAGCACAAAGCGTATATCATTACAAAGGTACAATTATAATAAAATTATGTGACAGCAATATAAATTCTAGATGTTTACACAAGACAGAAATGTATTCGACATCGATAGATAATATTACGTACGCTTCGTAATCTATGCTTTGTTCGAATTATTTGCATAATAAATTACACATTTGATAAAAAAAAATTCGTTCGCCTTATTACATCGATAACATTGTATTTTTAGTATTCAATGATAATAAAATAAATGATGAATACTGTCAAATTATGTTCGAAATTCACGCGTCACACAATCGTCACACAATACATGACAATTGTGTGACGCGGTCTTATTCACAATATTAGTACATAGTACCCTTATACCCAACTTCGGTCTCTACTAGAACTACTACCTAATTGGCGTAGTGCAGGGGCCCCAAACTTATTTTGTCTACTGCCCATTTTGAGAATAAAATCTTTTTTAGCGCCTCCATTTTTTCATCTGCTTAAAAACCACTATGCTTTTGAGATGTGGTGCTGGAGAAGAATGCTCCGGATACCTTGGACAGCGAAGAGAAGCAATCAGTCTATCTTAGATCAACTGCAGATCAAGACTAGACTGTCCACACTCTGCCTTCGCCGCGCACTCGAGTACTTCGGTCATATTGCTCGGAAAACACCGGATAGCTTAGAAAGACTATTCGTGACAGGGAAGATCGAGGGAAAGAGACCGCGCGGGCGCAGTTCGACAAGGTGGTTCGACCAAATCCGCACCACACTAGAGATCCCATTCCACGAAGCCCTTCATGCGGCCAATGATCGGAGGCGCTGGCGGGACATGACAAGGAGTAAAATCATGTCGAATTATAATGGTCACGACCCTCAGCAGTGAGGAAACGACGCGAGGAGGAGGAAAAACCATTATAGCGAGAGCTCAGTCGGTATCTAAGAGTCCTCTTAGATGAAATTACAAATCGCCTCCCAAGCCTCTACACAACGCCCTCTTTTTTTCTGGGTCTCTTACCGTCCCCCTTTAGGCCTGCAGCGCTCACAAGGGGGTATAATCGCCCACTGTACACTTTACAAATCATATTATAAATATAGTCATTAGACAACGACTTCGCTATGTCACCATTGACAACCAGATTGGCTGTATCCATAAAGAAAAAAAAATCTCAACTTCAGTTTATTGTAGGAATGCCCATATTTGGTAATCTAACCTCCCCACTAAAGCTTATTAGGCGATGCCTATCCAAGGGTTAATGTTCCCTAAGAGTGTTGTCGCTAAACAGGCGTCGACCAAGTAAATTAATTACAGCAGATCTATTTTACTGGTGGTAGGACCTCTTGTGAGTCTGCACGGATAGATACCACCACCCTGCCTATTTCTGCCGTGAAGCAGTAATGCGCTTCGGTTTTAAAGGGCGGGGCAGCCGTTGTAACTATACCTGAGACCTTAGAACTTCTATCTCAAGGTGGGTGGCCCATTTACGTTGTAGATGTCTACGGGCTCTAGTAACCACTTAACACCAGGTGGGCTGTGAGTCCATCCATCTAAGCGATAAGAAAAATAAAAAAAAGTACTGCGCCAACCACATCTAGTGCGATTTATATTTACGTACTCACTATTCACTTTATTATACGTATACTATATGCATAATTACCACGAGTACTACGTTTAAGTCGAGATGAGTTATGAGTACTCCTAAACATACGCTACGATTTTTGGAGTAAATGTTCTATTTAAAAGTTAAAGTTTGAAATTAAAGCTACCACTACAATAACTTGAAACACCTTTGAAAGTAAACCAGTCATTTGCTAAATAACTTTTACAGTACCGACTGGTTAAAGTTATATTTTATTTCCAGGATCGTAAAAATATGGGGCAAACTTAGCGTATAACAAAAAACATTGAACATATAGAAATAATTTATTTATCATTAGCTAAAAATAACATTATCGATAAATTTGTTGAAATTTTCTGCACAAATATATTATAAAATGTAGTTTTTGAAATCACAAAATAAGGATATTCATAGCAAAACTTAGATCGTATAAATATACTATAATATTATTTATCATCAGGCTGAGAAGAAAGGCTGCACGGCCACAGAATATGGACTGGTGTTCGGGGTCTTCGAGTTAGTGGTGTTCATTGTGAGCCCCATCTATGGAGCCCATCTCAACAGGATCGGGCCGAAGCTACTGTTCAATACTGGCATATTGATAACCGGGACATGTGCTATATTGTTCGGGTGAATATCAAAAATTTATCTAACAACTAGCTGACCCGGCAAACGTTGTTTTGCCATATATAGGATTTCTAGGGAACTTCTAGTGTAGAAAAAAAATTAACTTATTGTAAGTGTGTAAGTATGTGGTAAGTGAGTGAAAGAGGGATGTAACGCTGTGAACGATGAGGGAATATATATATATATATATATATATATATATATATATATATAAGGAATATAAAAAAAATATTGTACAAAAAAAAAAGTTAGGGGTGGACAACCCTTATCACTTAGGGGTATGAAAAATAAATAGCAGCCGATTCTCAGACCTACTGAACATGCATATAAAATTTCATAAAAATCGGTCAAACCGATTCAGAGGAGTACAGTAACTAACATTGTGACACGAGAATTTTATATATAAGATAGACTAGAGCAGCGAGTCTCAACTTTTTTCACTCAACGACGCCCTATTGCACTCACTTTACAAATTCACTACAACATATTTACGTGAATTTTTTTGATCATCAAAATTAGATACTAATTTCATCTATTTAATTACAGTTGTACAGTTACTATCTAATAAACAGTTGTCGTTTCTGTAAATCACACACACTTGAAAGGTGTTTGCAATACACTAGTGTGTCGCGACACAAGGTTGAGAGCCGTTGGACTAGAGTAGAGCGAAACAACATTACAAAAGCGAATATTAGAGTACAATGGGTGACTTTGTGCTTTAAAAGATTATCTCAATATTAACTCAATAAGTTTGGATACTATTGAAAACAAACAAAAAAATGAGCATCGCTTATCAGGCTAGACCCATCACAAAATTACCGGAAAATTTAAATATATTCAACAGAAAAAAATCACTTAATCCAAATTCTTTAAGCTTTTATCTAAATTACAATTGTACCTATAGCTTAAATAATACTATGATATTTAAATGTAAATTATAAATTGAATACTTCTAGACAGTTAAGAACCTAAACTCTAATTATAATTATTAATTAACGGAGGTTAAAAAGAGTTGCTTTCTTTTTAGTTTGCTTTTTACAGAAAGCTTTCTTTTTAGTTTGCTAGATCGAGTAGAAGGCCATGTTCCCTTTATAACGCTCAGCTTTGTAATAAGAATCGTGGAGGCGATGGGAAACGCTGCCTTCCTGACCGCTTCTTTTGCTATAATAGCAAAGGAATTCCCTAACAACGTTGCCACCATGTTTGTAAGTAATTTTTAACGATTATATTAAAATAATTTTCTTTTAATATGACATGTAATTCGTCATGTCATTTCTATGAGTACAGAGAATTTATTGTTAACGGCGGCAGGATATGAATAAAGACAATCGCTCAAAGGCTCAAAGATGTTCATTTGTATCATATCTGAAGAAATGATGTATTAAATATAATTAAAAATTGGTTTGACAAAAACATCCAGCTTTGGAATGAGCTCCACGGTGTTTCTCGAGCGCTATGACATGTCCTTTTTCAAACGAGGCTTGTGGAGAGTATTAAGCGGTAGGCAGCGGCTTGGCTCTGCCCCTGGCATTGCTGAAGTCCATGGGCGACGGTAACCACTCACCATTACGTAGGCCGTATGCTGATCTGCCAACAAAGGCAATAAAAAAAACATACACAACAATTCTTCAAAAAAGAAACTCCAGTGATGATGGCATTGCAAGAATCCGATGGTCATATAAAAAACGAAGCAGAGCGCTCCACCTTACATTTATGCCTTACATAAACCAGAAAGGCTTAGACTGAACTTAAAACTTCATATAAAAAACTAAAATTTCATGACTACCCAACAAATTTTGTTCTTTCTAGTTTCTAATGAAATACGTACCTACCTACTCAACAAATGTTCACGATTGACTTCCACGTTGAAGGAATAATATCGTGTAATAAAAATTAAACCCGCAAAATTATAATTTGCGTAATGGTGGTAGGATCTTTTGTGAGTCCGTGCGGATAGGTATCACCACCCTACCTATTTCTGCCGTGAAGCAATAATACGTTTCAGTTTGAAGGGTGGGACAGCCGTTGTAACTATACTTGACACCTTAGAACTTATATCTCAAGGTGGGTGGTTCATTTACGTTGTAGATGTCTATGGGTTCCAGTAACCACTTAACACCAAGTGGACTGTGAGCTCGTCCACCCATCTAAGCAATAAAAAAAGAAAGACATAAATTGTAGATATTGCTCGCGCTTAAATTTCCATAGCAAAGCATTCATCGTAATTTTTGCTCTTCAATTCTCTTAGGCGTCTATAGAAACGTTTTTCGGTTTGGGCCTCATCGTTGGTCCGACTCTGGGTGGAGCGCTGTACGGATTAGGCGGCTACAGTCTACCATTCGCCGTGCTTGGTTCGGCGCTGTTCTGCGCCGCGGTTATGAGCTGTTTCGCTTTACCAGCATACCACGACGACGAAGACCTGAAGCCCACCGGACGTGAGTTTATGATAAAGTACAGCAAAAGCTCCTTATTCGCGCTTCCTTCATTCGCGTTTTCACTATTCGCGGATTAAATAAATGCGACCCACTTCCTGTATTCGCGGCTAGAGATTTCGGTATTCACGTATCTAATCAGTACATCGGTACATACACGCTCATAAAAAAGATTCTAATATGTAGGTATCAAACCGAATATCATCTGTAAGCGCGTCGTCAAGTAGAATAATAAAAAGATAAAATAGTCTTTATTACAACTACGTCTAAAGGATGCTTTTTTATTTTGTCTCTTAGGAACGTATCGCCTGTAATCCCATATAAATGTAAATCACAAAGCCATATTCACGGCTTCTGTATTCACGGCATATTTACGGAACATATACAGCACGAATAAAGAGCTTTTATTGTAATTAAGTGTTAAGTAGACGTAATTAGATAAATAACCAAAGTTATAGACATAGCATAGTGAATTAGTAAGCTGAAGTGGCAATGGGCTGGCCATATTAGGCGGACAATCGGTAACCGTTGCAGTTGGGGTAAACGCGTTCTTAAGTGGAGACCGCGAATTAGCAAACGCAGGACGCCCTCAGGCTCAGTGAAGGGACGATTTTAGCAGGATGGCTGGCAAGAGCTGGATGAGAGAAGCCGAGGATCGTGCTCAGTAGCGTACCATTGGAGATATCTGTGTCCAGCAGTGGACTACTATAGGTGATGATGATGAAAAAATACGTAATTAAAACTACTTTTACTGTCTGACCGCGGGCTTTTATACAGCCGCCCGTGACCACTAAAACTGTAAACTATTCGAAACTTCGGAAATTCTTTTATATTTTTTATCGAAATCATTAACCGTTTTTATGTTTAAACATTTTAAAAAACGAACATGAAATAGATCACGGTAACTAGTCATAAATGTATTAACATCAGTAACGGGACAATTGTATTGTAATAATTTACTCGTCAATACATTTTTCAGCTACGATATTCACGTTGCTGCGGATCCCTGGCGTTTTATTGTCAGCAATCAGTATCATTTCGACGAGTATGAGCATTGGATTCCTTCAAGCGACTTTAGAGCCTCACTTACGACAGGTAACAATTTTTTTTTATTCTATTCTATCAGCCCAAAGATGTCCACTGCTGGACATAGGCCTCCCCCAAGCCTCGCCACAACGACCGGTCCGGCGCTGCATCCAGCGGATCCCCGCGAACCTCAATAGGTCGTCGGCCCACTTTGTGGGAGGCCTACCCACGCTACCTAAGACCGGAGGCTCTACGCTCGAAGCAATTGACGAGTATGTTTACCTGGGACACACTGTCCAGCTAGGTAAGTCCAACTTCGAAAAAGAGGTCAACCGTCGAATCCAGCTCGGGTGGGCAGCGTTCGGAAAGTTACGTAAAATCTTCTCATCACAAATACCACAGTGTCTAAGACGAAAGTCATTGACCAGTGTGTGTTGCCAGTGATGACATATGGTAACTATTAAAACTATGTAAATAGATATAGATAGAACATGTGGAATATTATAAACGCCTTTTCAGTTATTCACAAGTCTTTTGGAAACTTTTAAAAACATTAAATCGTTTTAAAAGGTTAACAATTTAAATTAGTTTTTCCTTTGAAACTTTGGTACATTAACTCGTAGTGTCATTTACATTGGAGGAACGGCCTTTAACTTTCGTAAATAGGTCTAGAGCTAGGTTGGAAATATGAAGAAGAGTCGATGAAAACAATCAATAAAATTTCATTGAAATTCAAATCACATATTGAGTACAAGTATACAGCAAAATAGCACACGCTTGGGAATCGTCACGAAATTCATTGCGTTAACTTGTTTCACGTTTTAACTAACCATAGCTTTTGGTTTTGATGGAAAAAAAACATTCGGGACTTTTTTTTTTTTATTGCTTAGATGTGTGGACGAGCTCACAACCCATCCGATGTTAAGTGATTACTGGAGCCCATAGATATCTACAACGTAAATGCCGCAATCAACCTTGATATATGAGTTCTAAGGTTTCAATATAGATACAACGGCTGCCCCACCCTTCAAACTGAAACGTATTACTGCTTCACGGCAGAAATAGGCAGGGCTGTGGTACCTACCCGTGCGAACTCACAAGAGGTCCTACCATCAGTAATTATGCAAATTATAAATTTTTACGGGTTTGATTTTTATTACACGATGCTATTCCTTCACCGTAGAAGTCAATCGTGAACATTGTTAAATACGTATTTCATCAGAAAAATTGGTACCTGCCTGCAGGATTCGAACACCGGTGCATCGCTATATACGAATGCACCGGACGTCTTGTCCTTTAGGCCACGACGACTTCAATATCGATAATGTTTCATTATATTTTAGTTTGAATTCTCCCCCGTGATCCTGGGATTAATGTTCGTCATTAATGGAGGGGTGTACGCGGCCTCGGCTCCGGTCTGGGGTTGGATATGTGATCGGCCGGGAATGAAACCGAAATACGTGACGATCATCGGCTGTGCCTGTGTTGCTATAGGATTCCTGCTTATAGGACCAGCTCCTTTCTTTGATATGCCAACGTAAGTATCCTCATTAAATACTTGTAATAGACTGACTAATTTACACAAAACAACAGTCTGTATGTGTAAAAGAAAAATATCCTTTATTTAGAAATAGAATTCAGAATTATTATTTTCGACTTATCTGTTTCATTACTTAGTTGGAATCTGTCATTTTTATATGATTGCTCATTGAGTTTTTTCATTTTGGCGCCAATACATTGTACAATATTTTGCGATATTAAAATAGAGTGGGGTGATAAAGAGAACCGAATCGCTGTGATTGCATTACACAAAGTAGGTATAGCCAAATCCAATTTTTAAAACTCTCCATACGCTTGATATTAGTAAAATGTTTGTGTACCGGGCTATTAACAGGTGCAATGAGACCTCCTCTGTTTGTCTAATCTGACCGTCCACGATCTTAATCCGCTGAATTATGATTTATGGTCAGTTTTAGAGAGTACGGCTTGCTCTAAACGCCATGATAATTTGGAGTCCCTAAAACAATCCGTACGATTGGCAGTGAAAAAATTTCCCATGGAAAGAGTGCGTGCTTCTATTGACAACTGGCCTCAACGTTTAAAGGACTGTATTGCAGCCAATAGAGACCACTTCGAATAAGCTTTTTATACTTTAAATTGTTTTATATTTATGTATTAAACTAACACACTGTAAAAGTAATAAATGCTATTTGCAATAGAATTTTTTTTCCTTTGTCGCACGGGTAGGTACTACCACCCTGCTTATTTCTGCCGTGAAACAGTAATGCGTTTCGATTTGAATAGTGAGGTAGGCATTGTAATATAAAACTGAGACTTGAATTAAAATGTCAAGATGGGTGGAAGTATTTATGTTGTTGATGTCTATGGGCTTAACACTACGCAGATGGTTCGTGAGCTCGTCCACACATTATAATCTAAAAAGAAGTTATACTGCTCAAACTTTTTTATATTTTCGTCGTTATTATTTCCATTATACTATTGTTATATTCTATTATTATTCATTATACCTAGTCAGGTCATAAATTCTGTCACATGTTTAATGTAAAATAATTGAAACAAGTTTCTTCATTATGTAACCATTCATATACCAAAATGAACTTAACAAAACATAGATTCTTATGACACTAAAGTTTATTCAAAATGACCTCCGTGATTTTGAATACAGGCCTTCAATCTGCGCGGCCAGTCGTCTATTGCAGCACGAACGAGGTCCATGTCAATATCGGCGGCTGCCTTAATCAAGGATGTCTTGAGTGGCTCCAAATTGGGATGAGGCTTTGAGCACGCCTTTTCCTCCAAGTGTTGCCATATCTTGTAATCTAACGGATTCAAATCTGGACTGGAGGAGGGCCAGTCTTCGTGCCGGATGAAGGCGATTTCACGCGCCGCCAGCCAGTCTTGTGTGCTCTTCGCTTTATGAGCTGGCGCCGAATCTTGTTGGAATACCCAGTGCCTGTTATTGAACATGGTATGAGAAACAGGTTCCACAAGGTTCGTCAGAACTGTATTTTGATACACAACTGCATTCGTTTTTACACCTTTCTCACAAAAATGTACGTCTGTTAAGCCTCAATAAGAAACTCCCAACCATACCATGAGCGAGGATGGAAAATGACCTCGTTGGACACGCGGAATACGGTTGCTCGCTTCTTCACTACTGTGTGCGTACACCTTATCAGTTTGTTTGTTGTAGCTCTCTTCTACGGTAAAAATTTTTTCATCCGAAAAAAGAATTTCCCGATATTTTTTTCCCGCGTACCGCTTCAACAAAGCGCGGCATCTCTTCAGTCTCAGGTCCATTAAACGAGCATTCAAACGATGTCCTGTTTTTCTTCGATATGCCCGAAGCCCTAAGTCTTCATTTAACACCCTTTTCACCGTGGTTCTGCTTAACCCCATCTGAAGGGCCAACAGTTTCTGCTTACGTTTGGGATTTCTTTGAATTCGCGCCTTCACAGCTTTTATCACTGCTAGAGTCCTAACAGACCGAGGGCGATCACTTCTTGACCTGTCATCTACACTATAGTCTTCATTGTATCGTTTGATGGTACGATAAACGAATCTTTTGGTTATATTCAAAAATTTCAGTATGTTAAAAATTTGAATTGGCGCGTAACCGCAACGATGCAACACGGTCTTATTTAAGCGTCCACTCCATATTTAAAAATGAGTAAAATTCTAAAATGTATACTTTTTTATTTTCATGAACAATTCGAAATTCGAATTCAATAAACTTTTTTGTGGCCAGCATTCTAAAAGAAAAGTTTTTACTGTGTGACAATACTTATGACCTGACTAGTTATATTATATTATTGTCATTATATTGTTTCAGTATATTATGGGTGACCGTGATGGGCTTAGTGTTTCACGGCCTCGGGATCGGCAGCCAACTGGTGGCATCATTCTCCGATGCCCTGAACACATCTATGTGAGCTACATTTTGAACATATACAAATATCATTTATACAAAGCAGCTATCTTCGAAAATGAACTTGCACTCCAAAAAAAAAACTAAAGAATTATACTAAGCAAGTCTTGAATTAAATTGTCGATTGATGCTGAATGTTACTAGGGGCTTAGTGAGCACTAATTGTTGATTTAGAAACACATCGTGAAATCATTAAGATAAACACGAAATTTAACACAAAAAGAGAAACAATAATACATATATATGTATATTGTAATCATTGGAGTTTCGGTCGCCGTTTTTTTTCAAGTGAAAGGCAAATCTTTCCGCAAAATTAAGCTTAGTTGGTACAAAATGAGACATTTTCACACAACCAAGTGATATAGACAATGTGTCAAACTTTTATTTTTATTGCTTTGTTTGTTTACACCTGTCTAAGCTTGGTTAACAATGTTTTAGATCGCTCAAAATCGATCAGCACTTATCAGTGCTATCTATTGACAAACAGCGAGAACTTAGATGCAGATAGTATATATAGAAGACTTAACCTGTAGACACAGCCCACTGAGTTTCTCGCCGGATCTTCTCAGTGGGTCGCGTTTCCGATCCGTTCTGCGAAGCACGGCTCTTGCTAGGGTTCGTGTTAGCAACGTCGTCAGGTTTGAGCCCCAAGAGCTCACTTACATGCTAGGGTAAAGCTGATATAGCCACTCAAGATTATCAGAATAGGTAGGGAAAAAAAATCGGTTGTCTATATAGTCGGTTTACTGACGATAGCTGAACGTGACAACGTCATAAGAAAATACTGATGGAATGGTTTCATTTTTCAATTATCGCAATTATCGTTGCTATAAACAATTGACACCACATTCACTTTTCACTGAACTTCTTACTTGACGAAAACATGTAAATGTATTATTGTATAGCAGCTGTCCACGCGGATGCATCGCTCACTCAAGTAGGAGAGAGACAGATGTCGAACGCTGCCGAACGCGGAGGCCGACTGTGCCTCTTTGCCGCTCGTTGCGCGCTCTCGCTTGCACTTCAAGCCTTAAATGGAACGCCTCATGAATCATGTTTTTCGTGCATGCAGCCGGCTCGATCGAATTATAAGACGTTGTCACGTCAAAAAAAGACTTCATACTTATATTTTCTTTATGATTTTAGTGCTAGTGGTCTACCAAACTCCATAGAGACGTATGGTCTGGTGTCTGGGATGTGGACGTCGGTCTTCGCTCTCGGAGCTTTCATTGGGCCAACGGTCTCCGGTCTCCTGTACGATTCCATCAAGTTCCGGGGCTCGACTTTATTCATATTCACGACACACGTTATCGTCGTAAGTAATAAGTGTTTACTTGTTAAATTTTCAAAAAATTCAATCTCAAGTATTTTGTTGAATTATTTCACAGAATTATTAGGGACTAATTATAGGACTCTGATAATATTTCAGTTATCAGATTTTTTATCAGACTTTTAAAAAGAGATATTATATAATAAAATGTATGTAGGCATTGAAAACCTGATAACTAGAATGTCAAAGTGAAATATTAAAGATCTCAAAATATGTAACATCTTTTTAGCAAAGCACAAAAGAGCTCTCAATTTTTCGTCAATTTGATTTGCAACCTCATACCAAAAACATATACGTATCATATCTCACGTACGATAAAAAATCACCGGCTTAAAACGGACAATATGCGGCTGAGCTTAAAATCGTGGATGAATTTTTAATGATTCAATTGATTTGTTAGTTTAGCGAATATTAACCCTAACTACGACATCTTGGGTTCCAATTTCGATTCCCGGTCAGTCGTTTAATATTTGGTGTTCCGAGTCTCTTCTGACATACACTAATCCTATATTAGTGCTGCACTTCATTACCGAAAAGAAAATCTATCCTTAAATATGCTGAATGGGCGGCTATGCCAAATGTGCAATTAAGCCCGCAATGGAATATTTTTGAGGCGAAATCCTCGTAGCAAGCAATGTGTTAACGCTCTTTAGATGGTGCTGGTGTTAATGTTCGTGTGGATTTGGGATCATACTGGATCTTTGGACGTTTCGGTTTCGTCGGGCGACTTGCTACAACTCGACGGGACCTTGGACGAGAGTATACTGGTCGGAGACAAGTTCACTTTAAATCAGAAGAGAACGACGAGGTAATTAGTTTGGCAAACATCCAACTTGGACAGCTCTGGCAAAACCGTTTTTTTTTTCTTCTTTCATATATGAAACATACGTTACGTCTTTTACGAGTATTGATCTGTTTAAAATAATTCGAAGCGGCGTCTCTATGCTTTATGCTCTCTATGCTCTATGCACTGAAAAATATACAATTGGAAAACATTCTAGTATTCCGTCAATTTGAGTTCCACATTTAAATAGTATTTAGTAGTAAACCAAAAATGGTGAACTATACGTTATACGGTTACTACGGTTTTTTCCGGTCACCGTCCTCGTCGAACCCGACGGGCTCGACGAGCGAACTAACCCATAGACACAGCCCACTGAGTTTCTCGCCGGATCTTCTCAGTGGGTCGCGTTTCCGATCCGGTGGTAGATTCTGCGAAGCACTGCTCATGCTAGGGTCAATGTTAGCAACTCTCCTGTTGAGCCCCGTGAGCTCACCTACAAACGTTAGGGTGAAGCTGAAATAGCCTCTCAAAGCTATCAGTATAGGTAGGGGAAAAAAAAACGGTTTTTACTATGACGTAAAAGGTAGTTCCAATTTGCGAATATTAAAGTAAAGGCGATATAATTTTGTATAAAATGAGCTGTTATTCTTTGCACATTTTTAAAGTAATTTTAGTGCATGAACAATAATATACTATTATATAATATAATCCGTACAAAAAATATAAATGCGAAGGTGCGTTTGTTCAGATCCTGCAGATCATATCAGATCAGGTGAGATCATATCATTTACTTAACTGGTGGTAGGATATCTTGTGAGTCCGCACGGGTAGGTATCACCACCCAGCACACCACCTATTTTTTCCGTGAAACAGTACTGCATTTCGGTTTGAAGGGCAGGGCAGCTGTACTAAGTGAGACCTTCGAACTCATGTCTCAAGGTGGGTGGCGGCATTTACGTTATAGATGTATATGGGCTTCGGTAACCATTTAACACCAGGTGGGCCGTGGGCTCTTCCATCTAAGCAATAAGAAAATAAAATTAAAAAAACTTTCCAAATGTCGCAGCGGGTCAACGAGTTGTTACCAAAAAATGAACAGCAAAGAGGGTAGTCAGTTTTATTTGCTTTTAACATCTTACCCGCAGTTTTCAGTCTACTGTAGGCGCTTGCGGCAACGCTCAAATATCAAGAACTCATGATGTGAGAAAATCGTGGTAAGAGCTCATTAAATAATAAGTGTAATTAAAATGGTCTATAACATATCCACAGTCGCCGTTGCGGAATAAGCGTGGAGAAGTCTCGTCCGCCAGCTATGAACAGCTTGATCGCATGCTCCAGCTACAAGAATCGGCGCAGTCCCTGGTCTCAGCGCACTCCGCGGTACAGACCTACTTACGGAAGTCTGGACAACCGATACAGAGGGACTTACGGCACATAAACTCAATAACTCGACAGTATGCACCAATAAATGTAATTAACGATATGACTTTTTCTTTACGGCGCTCCGAGGTCTGCATACCCTGTAGACTTGAGAACATTTTGAAGGCCTCTTTTTTTTGTCGGGCCGGGTGCCCTTGGGCCCGGGACCGGGGTCCCTGCACCTAGGGGGCACGCGGGGTATGTGGGACTTGACGATCTGCAAGCTGTTGGGAGCAGACCGCGGGCCCAAGGAATTTTAGGGCCCTACCGCACTAAACGACTCCCTTGCACTCTTATACCCGACGTCCGATCTCAGTCCGGGGTCAGAACCCGGTCAGAGTAGGGAGGTTCCCGCGGTCCACATACAACCAGACACGCGGCGCCTCCCCGAGAACATTTTTAAGGAGTGCTTTGTTTAGCACGTTGACTGCGTTAAGCGAGTTAAAAAGCCCCATGCGCGACTATCTGTTGAAGCAGCTAAAGCCGCGTTTTTTCGCTCGATGCGAGAGACGACTATGCACACATTTCTATTGGTATGGGTATATTCAAAACGGTTCCATATGAGGTCTCATACGAACTGTAAAGAAGTCCAATCTTACCTTGAAAAGACTCCATACGCACTGGCTGCAAGTCCCTCAAAAATGGTCTCAAAATCAACGTCTTAAATAAAAGCTCCCGTTTATTGTGAAGTCATCGTGGCCTAAAGGACAACACGCCCGTAACCAGTGATACGACTGCGCCGGTGTCTATTGGAATACGTACATAAAACATACACACATGAAGGAATATAGCATCGTGTAAGCCTACCGAGTATTTAGGGGTTAACGGAACCCATAGACATCAACGTTAATGCTGATACCCACCTTGAGACAAGACAAATACGCAGGGGCAACCCATGCCAATAACACATAACAATGATACCACAAGGGACCCAAGTACTGATATGCCAGCAAACAGGTTACACGATCCCAAGAGAAACAAATTGAATCATTCGGCTTCTTTAAATATCAACGAGTATGAAAATCAGACCACATTGACATTAACCGGTTGCTTGGTACAAGCACAGTACAGCAACGTTACGTAAGAATACGTTTTCACTGTCATACTGATGCAACAATCGAGCTCTCTCCAAAGTGTTTCAGATCGTTTTTATTGTAAATACTGGGTGCAGCGAATGACCCGAATTTAGCTGTTAGGTACCTGTCTGTTAGCATTCATTTACGATAACATCGCGCGGCCAAGAGCTGGAGACGTACAAACCAGCGTTAGGAAAAGTAAAAAAGTAGCTTGAATATCTACAACAAACTTCTTTAGAGAAATACCACTAAATGTACCACATGAAAGCTAGACAATCTAAGCCACAGTCATATGGTTTGTGGAACGCAATTATGCCTACAATTAGACAGTCTTAGAGATAAAAAAATATCTATGACAATCCAATCTATGTACTCTCCAGGAATTTCTGACTGCCAGCCCCACGACAATGGAATGGAAAAAAGAATTTGCATTGCCTGTACTGAAAACAGTTCATAAATTGGAACTTGTATAAACGACCAAGGATATTGACAGATATTTTGGATGTTGTTGATATTGCAGGATATAATATGGGGCCGATGTTTATTTATTTATTTAGATTTTTGCAACAACTAAGGATCGCTGCGAACCCTCATGAAGTATACCTATGAGTATTTGGCGTATCCAGCATCAGTAACAGTTCTTATGTAACAAGACACCACGATACTTCGGAGAGTTAGCCTTGTGCTGAATAGTAATAAGGAGTTAACCCACTGAGTTTCTCGCCGGATCTTCTCAGTGGATCGCGATTCCGATCCGGTAGCAGATTCAGCAAAGTACTGCTCTCACTAGGGTTAGTGTTCGCAATTTTTTTAGGTTGAGCCTGTGAGCTCAACTACCGGACCGCGCGAAATTTTGTACTGGTGGTAGGACCTCTTGTGAATACGCGCGGGTAGGTACCACCACCCTGCCTATTTCTGCCGTGAAGCAGTAACGCGTTTCGGTTTGAAGGGCGGGGTAGCCGTTGTAACTATACTTAGACCTTAGAACTGATATCTCAAGGTGGGTGGCGCATTTACGTCGTAGATGTCTATGGGCTCCAGTAACCACTTAACTCCAGGTGGGCTGTGAGCTCGTGCACCCATCTAAGAAATAAAAAATTAATAAATAAAAAGTTGGCATAGCCCCTTAAGCTACCAACGATTAGTTAGAGAGAACAAAATAATATGGAATAGAGAACCCCTATTCTAATTATCGTTGAAAAGAGTCTAAACCTCGCGGTGTTGGTCAACTGTTTGTCCGACCTCTAAGGACCTATATAGATGGTGCGTTTGTATGTGGTCTGTGTGCTCACGTATTTTATTATTGAATTAACACTTCGTGCAGTTGTGGTTGGTATTTTACGAAAGATTAATAATATCATCAAATTACGATAGATGGCGCACGAACTCTTCGAATACTTAATGATATAGGTTAGGTTTTCGCGTATCGAAGACATTATTAATACTAATATTACAGTTTAATTTCGCATTTGTTATATTATTATTAATATTATTTCCGACGTTTTGAATACTTAACAAATTACTTGGTCATGTAATTATATTTCGTACTAGCTGACCCGGCAGACTTCGTAGTGCGTCAATCGATAAATAAAAGACCTAAGCTTTTGTATAAAATAATCTTAAAACAAACAAAATCCGTCCGACGGGGGACACATCAAAGGAAAAACAAAATTGTTATTTTTATTTAATTCCGAGCATTTTAATATTTATCTAATCTAAATCTAAAATCCTTTTAAGCCTTCTCTGGACTTCTACAAATAATTTAAGACCAAAATTAGCTAAATCGGTCCAGCCATTCTCGAGTTTTAGCGAGACTAACGAACAGCAATTCATTTTCATAGATATAGATTAATAATAGAGAAAAGTTGTTGTTTCAATACTATCAATCTATACTAAATATTCTACACACATTATATTTATACTTATGTGAGTGCCATCACCCAGATTAAAAAGAGACTTGTAACAAATATGAATGTCTGTTAGTTCGTATCCTTGTTACTCAATATACACAAAAATGACCAAACGCACTTTGATGAAATTTGTCACATATGTAGTTTATATCTTAGATTAGCACATAGCATAATCTTTATGATGCTAATTGACATCGGATCTTTATGATGCTAATTGACACCACACCGGGTATTTGTGCTATAATAAATACGACAGTGTGAGTCATTTTATGTAACAATCCACCCTGGACTAGCATGACCTTCAGACTTATTATGTTACGGACGTAAAATCCGTATTAACTCGCAAACAATATCCACTCTATATTTATTTACCTATAATATTTCACTTCAAAGATCACGTAGCCAAGCTAAGAGCTACCAATTATGACTCGCTTACAACAGAAAAAAACATCTGTAACAGCGTAATTTCATTGACATTAGTAAGTTACAGAAAGATATTAACGCAAGACTAAATTATTTAAGCGATAAAATAAATACTAAATATTTTGCTATATCAAAAAAATATTTAATTCAGGTGATTTCTATTCTAATGCTGATTTGAAACGGTATTATTGATATTGAACGGTTATAGCCCCGTAATGTATATCAAGCAATGTTTTCTTGCTGTCATAGCAACGAACGCATTGTGCAACTTTTTTTGAAAGCAAGGACGTTTGTAGAACGTAAAACGGTTCGTACCTCATATTAATTAGTTCAGTTTCTATGAACAAACTATACAGATCAAATTATCTATAATTAGCTTAAACGTTGAAACAGATCTGCAAGCTTTTATTTAATTTTGATGTACATATTTTTTACTATCGTGGCCTAAGGGATAAGACGTCCGGTGCATTCGTGTTGAGCGATGCACCCAGTGTTCGAATCTCAGGCGTCAACAAATGTTCACGATTGATTTCCACGGTGAAGGAATAACGTCGTGTTATAAAAATCAAACCCGCCAAAATTGTAATTTGCGTAATTACTGGTGGTAGGATCTCTTGTGAGTCCGCGCGGGTGGATACCACCACCCTGCCTATTTCTGCCGTGAAGCAGTAATGCGTTTCGGTTTAAAGGGTGGGGCAGCTGTTGTAACTTACTTGAGACCTTAGAACTTATATCTCAAGGTGGGTGGCGCATTTACGCTGTGGATGTCTATGGGCTCCAGTAACCACCCACACATATAAGCAATAAAAAATAAATTAAAAAACGTATTATCCATTGTCTTTCTAACTGCAAAAGACAGATGAAACTAAGGCCTTATTAGGGGTCACAATGAGCTCTAATGACCACTAAACCTGGTGAGCCGTGAGCTTATTTATCCAGCAATAAAATCTAAAATTAATCTAAGATTTTCTCCTAAAATTTACTTAAAAATTACTTATTAATTTACTTTTGCAAGTTCGACCGTTCAATGTTTCGAATGTAGATCAGAAGATTAGGATACCGTTCTCCTCAATCTACGGTAGCTCTCGTTGACTAATTCTTTTTTTAGTTATTGCTTACAACATGAAAGCACCCACCCACCTTGAAACATGAGTTCTAAGTCTCTGTTTTTAAGTAAAACAGCCGCCCCATCCTTCAAACCGAATTAGCGTTACTGCTTCACAACAGAAATAGGCAAGGTGGTGGTACCTACCCGTGCAGGCTCACAAGACGCCCTACCGCCAGTAGACTTTCTTAGCAAATTCACGGCAAGCCCTCTGGGCCAAAGGCAATCTCAATCAATCGATTAACAATCGCAAACCAAATAAAATTTCTAAGTGATTCAATTTTCTATTTGGCGCTTGGATACTGGGATTTGAACTTGTCTCTAGGGCCGTGGAATTTGAAACGTCTTTTGAGTTTGAGCTGAATACAGACTACGACAAGAAACCTACACAATACATCCTTGCTATACAACTAATGCTAGATTGAATATGTAGCTGCCCGTAAACGTAAGCTTGTCTTTATCGAAAACGCCTGCCCTAATCTGGATGCAGTGTTATATGAAATGTAACGGCCACTTATAATATTTTCTGTTATTAAAATATTCTATGTTTACCACACACTTTTACTGGGTCGAATTCCACTAAATTCAAGTATTCTATATTAAATACTTTGTATTTTAACTAATTGTATTGAAAATTTGCTCTCTGTTAATTCTACTATAGTATACACATTCACAACGTGAATGACGCTAATCGCTTCGAGATATCGTTACGTTACGGTCATATTATTGTAATGCTTCGTAGACGAGACGGTCTAGGTGTTGGAAACCGTCCATAGTGACTTGCAACACACCCCCAGTTCTTAAGATAGGAATTAGATGATGGTAAATGCTATTACGGATCGTTTGGAACCTCTGGGTCTGCGGAGGGACTTCGGTTCCCTCTGTATTTTGTACCGTATGTTCCATGGGGAGTGCTCTGAGGAATTGTTCGAGATGATACCGGCATCTCGTTTTTACCATCGCACCTCCCGCCACCGGAGTAGAGTTCATCCATACTACCTGGAGCCACTGCGGTCATCCACCATCCAAGCCACTTAAATGATATTAAGTATTTTTTTAATAATTAATTAAAGCATTTGTTTTTTTATTATTGATTTGGTTTCGAGCTTCTTACTACCAATAACTTTAAATTAATTCTATTAGTTTGGTTAACATGAGAGTAAAAATTAGATGATTAATTTAATTTATAGTTCAACTTAGATGAGTTTAGCTATTATTACTTCTTACCTTCCTGGTAGTCATCGAGCGAGCGAGTTATAATTTATAGCTAATCTTCGATACTGACGTTATACTACAATAATAAGTGTCTTGACCAGTATAAATGAATTTCAATAGATTATAGCTGCTCTTACTTTTCAAAATGGTCACAAAATAGATAGAAATAGAATAGATAGCCACTGCGGTCATCGACAGTGCGTTTCCAGAGGTCTTTTTTGCCACGTACCATCCGGCTATGGAATGAGCTCCCCTCCACGGTGTTTCCCGAGCGCTATGACATGTCCTTCTTTAAAAGAGGCTTGTGGAGAGTATTAAGCGGTAGGCAGCGGCTTGGCTCTGCCCCTGGCATTGCTGAAGTCCATGGGCGACGGTAACCACTCACCATCAGGTGGGCCGGATGCTGCCTACAAGGGCAATAAAAAAAAAAAGATAGCTCGGTAGAACTTATCTTTATTACGCATGAGATCATTTGAGGCGACATAACGACAATACTATTGATACAAATGATTCGTCACATATCAAAACGTGCACTGTGTTTTCTGTTAATTTAAGTGAAATTAGAGATATTGGTTTGAACCAGGAAAATTGTTCACTGCTGACATTGATATCTTCCGATTTACGGAATTTAGAAATATATAGGCTTTCTATCGTCCCACTGCGAAATACGAATCACTGAGCAGACGATATACACCAAAGCGAAATATGCGGAAAACTATTTCAGTATTCTGTATCCGTACAGGGCCGTGTGGAAGGTAGAAGACCTCGAGCTTGTACCCCCACCCGCTGGATTGACCTCATCGCCAGCACTACGAAAGCCACCGCAGTAAAATGTGCTCGCAATGCTAATAGCCACCTCCAATGGAAGACCATTGCTCGACGTACCTTGGTGCCTTGGAAGCAAGTGGCGATAACGAGACTCAACCCAGGCCATCGACAGCCACGACTACTCTGCCAAGAGCATCTGACTAGGAAGGAAGAATTTCAACATTACATTTTGTAACATCTTACAATTTAAATTATTTTGAATCATACGTGCGAAGATGGGGTTGGTCTCTATTCAATAACATTACTTTCTTTTTTATTGCTTAGATGGGTGGACGACCTCACAGCCCACCTGATGTTAAGTGGTTACCGGAGCCCATAGACATCTACAACGTAAATGCGCCACCCACCTTGAGATAGTTCTAAAGTCTCACTATAGTTACAACGGCTGCCCCACCCTTCAAGCCGAAACGCATTACTGCTTCAAGGCAGAAATAGGCGGTGTACGCGGCGGTGTCTACCCGTGCGGACTCACAAGAAGTTCAGTAATTACGCAAATTATGGTTTTGCGGGTTTGATTTTTATTACACGATCTTATTCCTTCACAGTGGAAGTCAATCGTGAACATTTCTTAAGTACGTATTTCATTAGAAAAATTGGTACCCGTCTGCGGGATTCGAACACCGTTGCATCGCTAGATACGAATGCACCGACGTCTTACCCTTTAGGCCACGACGATTACATAGAACCAGTAATCGTATTATCATTCCAATGTAATCAATTACCAATATAACTTTTTTTTATATTACATATTAGCGTCCAGTTGCGTATTTATTCTTCAACAGTAAAATATAGGTATAATTTTATTTCGTTTAGAAACTATACAAAAAGCTCGGATGCGCGACTAGGCAGCTGCACAAGCCTAGAATAAGCCTATAGCTGACCTTTTATGTTGACGCTTTAGGAATGTAACCTTTGAAAGATGAATCTTAAATCTTCACTAATATTTTAGTCGACATAATTTAAACTCAATTAGAATTTTAATACTTCTAATCATAAATTTGATTTGTTTTTAAGCGTTGGCTGTTTTTTTTTCTTCATTGTACGGAGCAACTGGTGTTAAGTAGATAAAATTACCCATAAACACAACAAGGGGTATATTGGCGCGGTGACCACACTAAGACGGGAATATCAAAGTCTCTAATGAATTAGAATAATCGCTATGAATATCTGCATATTTTTTTCCCTACCTAAGCTAATAGCCTTGAGAGGCTTTTTAAGCGTAACCTTAACTAGTAGATGAGCTCACGGAGCTCAAACCGGAGTGATGCCAACACTGATCCTAGTAAGAACAGTGCTTCGCAGAATCTACCACCGGATCGGAAACGCGACCCACTGAGAAGATCCGGCGAGAAACTCAGTGGGCTGTGCCTATGGGTAAATTCTGCATGCTACTTGTATTTGGACGTATTTTAGATACCATCGTTTTTCCTGGTTCTGCCGCGAAATAGTCATGTATCAATGAGCCTCATGCCTCAATATGTGTGACGCCATTAGCGTTGTGATGTTTATATACTTCATAGACTATTTATCGCAAAGTGAGCCCCGTGATCTGGTAGGTATAGCTAAAAGAAAAACAGAACGCATAGTTTTAACGCTGCAGAAACGTGAACACAAATATGCTTTAGCATAGCATTGCCTTAGTACATGCGCAACCATTGCCCACTGCCGCTAAAGCCAAAGTTGGGAGTACACGTTTACTTATAGTGGAATTTAATTGGTTTACTTAGCCGAAACGAGGGCAGCTAACCTTGATATGAATACTTTCTGTGCCTAGTACGTATTACAGATAATGCGGATAATATTTTCGAGGGATTTGTGGTAGATATGTTTTAATAGCTCAAAGCCGAAGTGCCCACGGTGCATACCGTAACTAGTATATATATCACAACATGAATGATGCTAATCGCTTCGAGATATCGTTACGTTACGGTCATATTATTGCGATGCTTCATAGCAGAGACGGTCTAGGTGGTGGAACCCGTCTATAGTGACTTGCAACACACCCCCAGTATGTGAAAGGTTCTTTGGCTTTATTATTATTCTTTAAATTTAAAACATCTCAAAATAAATATGTTTTTGAAATTAAATTCATGATTCATTCACTTTACTGGTGGTAGGACCTCTTGTGAGTCCGCGCGGGTGGGTACCACCGCCCTGTCTATTTCTGCCGTGAAGCAGTAATGCGTTTCGGTTTGAAGGGTGGGGCAGCCGTTGTAACTATACTGAGACCTTAGAACTTATATCTCAAGGTGGGTGGCGCATTTACGTTGTGGATGTCTATGGGCTCCAGTAATCACTTAACATCAGGTGGGCTGTGAGCTCGTCCACCCATCTAAGCAATAAAAAAAATAAAAAAATCATGAAAAACTATCTCGTAAATGATAATAAGTATTTTTATAATAATTAAAGCATATCTTTTTATTATTGATTTGGTTTCGAGCTGCTTCAAATTCCTGCTATACCTACATAGTATAGAAAAATATAATACAATTAATTGTAAATATATTCGCAGTTAAAATTCATTAATGAAATCATCAAAATATAACAAGGAAGTATTCTTAAGAACTTGTTTCGATCGTCCGAGGTGGACAATGCAAATTGTGATTCATAGATGTCGTGCTACAATAAATTACAAGCTTTATTTCTATTCATCATTAAATATTAAGCATTAAAAATTTACCATGTCCTTCTATAGCAATTAATAATATTATCATAACTAAAAAACAGTTTTTATGGTTCATTAATTAAAAAGGAGGTCTTAATAGCAAGTCGAACTAAAAAATAAATCAGTCATTTATTTTTCCTGACAACCCCGGTCCTTGATGTGTTTCCAAATTTTGAAGTTAACCTAACATCCTGAAGTTAGTGAGACGTACATTGAACGATTCTGTTCCACAGGTAAATACAATAGAACTAATACATAAACGTGTTAAAAATATGTTGACTTCTTCAAGCATGTACGAAATTCGACAGCAAACATTTAAAAAATCTCGGATACACTTCTCCTTAACTTAAAGGATAGGTTTTGCGAAATCACGCACTTATTACGACAATTCTCACATCACTTATCCCATGCCCTCTGATCGAGTCCCCGCCATAAAAAATCCATCCAACGAATACTTTTCTCCAGGTAAGGTTGATCCAGAAACCTTGCCTAAAACGTCATCAGTAATCATACAAATCATCAACGACCATCATAAACTCATGGATCACGAACATTTAAACATTAATTTACGAAATAATCAATCGAAATTTTCTCATGAATTAGTGACGATTGTTAAAAGAAACTTCAATGGAAACGAACAGGTGGGTTCTCATGAGACAAATGCAGCCGATTGAAAAGAATACTATGCTGTTTTGCTGTATAAATTCTTGACCGACAACCATCGAGTTTACCAAGATTCGTCCGTCCACTGGTGTTAATTGTTAAAAGCGAAAAAGATTAAGCAAATCTGCGCAGATAAACTCGACGTGCTAATCATTTTGGTCAACGTATGTTTTTGCAACAAACAACTAAGTCCATGAAGGCTGTAACTATACATCTGTTGTACTTTAACACATTTTTATCTAGGACAAAATATACTTTATCTATTATATAGTTACATAAAAAAAATCCGAGCCTTATAGTTTTCGAAGTCACGAATGACCAAACATATTTTGAGATTATACTTTGAAATAACACTAAGGTTTGTTACACGTCAAAGTCTCAGAAATAGTTAAAACTCGCTAAATTTATTAAACAGTCAGAGTACAGTGACCAGTAATATGAAGCTCGGATCGTGATCCAAGCCAGTTCGACGGGTCTACACGTTTAAGGCTAACTGTGTTATTGTTCTCCGTCGCCGTGAAATCGGACTTTACACTTTCCGATCCTTAGCTTATTATTAACATACATATAATTGCAAGTGATCGATCACTCACGCTTCTAAATTGTAAAGTATTTTGCCAAAAGGTTTACGTTATCATTGAATACAGTACCCGGCGATTAATATTGAACATCGACTTTGGAAAGAGATAATCGGCTAACTTCGGCTTTGTATAGCGTTATCTCTGTCGCACACTACTTAAGTGACATCTGTCAGTCGTTATTTAGGTGTGTTAGTGTGTGGTCTTAATGTTTTTTTTCGTAATTAGCCGATTGTCTCCTTCCAAGGGCCGATAAGCAATATTTATCGCCGGGAACTATACTAATGATTCATTTTTGTCTACTGTTAGTTCTTATCAATCTCTCAATTATTAGACAGTAACTCTGAATCTAATCATTACTGCTGCGTAGCCATTCTGTGTTCTAGGAGTGTATATTGTAGCAATATAATAGAGGCCTGTGTATTGCCAATCGGTAGACGACAATATGCACGTCTCCATGGATTTGCTTCAGCGATTGCCAGAGCTGAACTTTCCGTCAGCTCATTCGTCATAAAAATATAGGGTTTTAATTTTGAATTACATTAGCAACATGCAAACATTCATTCAATTCATCGAAGACCACAATTAGGTATAAAAACCTAAAATGCTGACATCATCTCATACATGTTTTGTTTTTCGTGTTCTCTCGTACGAATAAAAAGGGACGGCTGACGTAATTCTTATTTCAAGGGCGAAAGGATGTTTTGGCGTTAGATTTTGGAATTCTAAATTAGGTTTGAGCAATATTTTTCCGGACAGAGCTACAAAAATTTAATTAAGTTTCTATGAAATCTATATCTGTTTTAACGTTGACTCGCAAGTTCTACTTCTTCAAGTTACTACACTCACAATTTTATTAAGTTGCACTCAATATTTTTGTCCTTTTTCCTACTGGCTACCTAATGGCTGGTGGCCTTTTGTCCTGAACACGCATTGTATGCTGGAATTGACGGTCTGTAGATTTTGGGAGCAGGCCTCGGGCCCAATGATATTTAAGGGCCTTCCCCACTAAGCGACTCCCCTTGCACTCTCTCACCCGATATGCGATCTCTGCCCGGGGTCAGAACCCGGTCAGAATAGGAAAGTCCTGCGGTCAACGGTACTACCAGACTCACAGCGCCACGCCTAGGACGCCCGACCGATGGGACGTCCAGGAGATCGACGACTCTACCTCGACCATCTTGGCCGTCAGACCACCCCAGGCGGTACCGCTGGTGTTCCCGAATACCCCGATGGACCAGAACCAGCCTGCCGAGTCAGACCATGAGACACTGCCAATCCGTTGCTCCGTAAAAGTTCCATAGAACTACTGTCATGCAGCGCGCTGAACCTTGAGGGTCTTGCTAACACTAGCCTTAGCAAGAACAGTGCTTCGCTGAATCGAAATTTCGGCCCACTAAGAAGATCCAGCGCGGGTTGTCTCTATGGGCTAGGTTGCAACGGTGACCGGTGATTTTTTGTCCTTCAAAGACACCACTACTTTTAACAATACTAAAAATATCGCTTTATAGTCGACCAGTATTGGTTGAAATAATTTATTGTCATGTTCGTGGTTTGAAAGCTTCGAACAAGATCTTCGGAAGCTTAACTTTAACGGATCTTAAATTTTTATTTCACAATTACGTTGCAACCTATTTATTATACATGCATACGTAATATTCGTTTTATGTTATTTATTTATTTAAATGCAAATAACATATTCTGACTGATGTAATCCTTTTTTTTGTGAAGTGAATATTGGAATGTGAAAATAAATGATTACGTATAGAGTAAGTAACCTTAAAAACGTCATTGGCATTGTGATTTCTTACTTTTCATGTAGGTATAATGGGTGCCTTTTGATTTTTTTTTTGCTTTTATTTTTGTTGCATAGATGGGTGGACGAGCTCACAGCCCACCTGGTATTAAGTGGTTACTGGAGCCCATAGATATCTACAACGTAAATGCGCCACCCACCTTGAGATATAAGTTCTAAGGTCTCAAGTATAGTTACAACGGCTGCCCCACCCTTCAAACCGAAACGCATTACTGCTTCACGGCAGAAATAGGCAGGGTGGTGGTACCTACCCGCGCGGACTTACAAGAGGTCCTACCACCAGTAATTACGCAAATTATAAATTATTTGAATATTTTTTATTTTAATAAGCTCTCCACACCGCCAGGATCAGAAACAGATGATGAAAGATCGTGCAAATGAAAGTGATACAGGATGGTGGTCACTTAGCATTGAGGAATACGATCCAAGGAAGAGGAATGCTGGCTTTAGTTTAATCATTGCAAGAAACTCGAGAGATTGAAAAAACAATTATTTGTGACTAATTTCCAAAACCACTGCAAACTTTAATCCGTTGTAAAAACGGCATATTTATCAATGAGATCATATGTTTATTTCGCGGGGAAAACCTGTTTAGCGTGCGTTCTCACACCACTATGGGACGAGTAATGCTTGTGCATGCATTGAGCATGATGTGATAGAACACCTCTGTCAGTTGAGCCCCAATATATTCTGCCGTGTTCCGTCTTGGGGTGCGGTAATTCATAAACTTACATATTATTATCATTAATATTTTGACTAGATATTAAAAAGTTAGGAAATCTACGCGTCAATGTCAATGACATCAGAACAATAATAGCATCAGCTCTCTTACTCATTTCTTTGACGGTACGTCATTGCAGAAGACCTCCTCACCTCATATGAGTGTTTGATGACTAATCAAGAAGGTCGAACAGTATTTTTTTATTTATTAGATATTACTCAGACATTTTTTATAGTGTCCCAGTCACCAACTTCACTCCAATTACTTAGATTAAAACTTGGTACTTAATAACAAATTAATATATGTAATTGCAAATTAATCTAACAACCTATTAATATTAAAAGAAAAAAAAACTTTCCTAAAGTAATACTTATGTTCTCTTTTTTCCTGTCTAAGCTGATAACCTAGAGGGCTACGTCAGCGTAACCGGGCGAGTAGATGAGCTCACAGGGCTAAGGTGACGATGCTAACACTAGCCCTAGTAAGAGCAATACTTGGCAGAATCTACCACCGGATCGGAAACACAACCTACAGAGGAGATCCGGCGAGAAACTCGATGGGCTGTGTCTGTGGGTTAATTAAGTCGCCGAACCCTTCGTCGCTAGCAACGGGTTCGACGAGAACGATGGCCGGTGCTTGCCAATACCGAAAAGCACCATATAGTGGATCTTTAGTGGTTAGTGTTTTGAGCGACGTCGACTCTTTACCATTCGGTCCGCAGGATCGGGAACGTAGTTACCGGCGGCCACGACAAGAGGGTTTTGTTCCTCAATATTCTCATAATAGTATTTTTTTATTGTCGTTGTATACAGACTCATGGTAAGTGGTCACCGTCGCTCATGGACGTCAGCAATGCCAGGGGCAGAGCCAGGGGCAAGCCGCTGCCTACCATTAAGTACTCTCCGCAAGATCTTTTTTGCCACGTACCATCCGGCTTTGGAATGAGCTCCCCTCCACGGTGTTTTCCGAGCGCTATGATATGTCCTTCTAGTATACCGGGCCGGCTCGCTTTGCTGCCCAATCTATGGTTAATCAACTTCTAGGCCCAAATTAGGCCTAACCCAAAGTCTTTCTCAAAACTTCATCGGAATCGGTCACACACAGCTTTTACATACAAGACCTTATATTTTAAGATAGAGACGCCGGCTTAAGACACCGATGGATGGATGGGGTGCATATTCCTTATTTTTGATAAAAGCCGTCTTTATTGTAGACAACTTACGGCTTACATGGTTTTTAGTGATTACTGTCACTCACAAAATACAGCAAATGCAACTAGTCAAGGTGCCTACAGCGAAAATTATGAAGCCGTCTGCTCACAATCCACTCCTACTCGCGTAGGTTCGGCGGGAAGGCGTCCTGTTAAGGTTTCGTTTCTTCTTTTGGTGAGGATTTATGCAGCAAATTATTCATCATCTGAATAATAAAGATCTGAGCGTAAAAAGCATTTCATGCTCACACATTACGTACTTCTGTTATTTACTGAATATACTCTTATAAAACAAAACATCTTAGAATAAACACCTCGTGACAGATGTTTAGTTAGTAGTTGCAAATGTTATTTGCACAGATATGAGTAGTTCTGTTTGTTCGCCTGAGTTAAACACTTGTGCAACTGAAGGAAACGGACATTGTTTCTTTTTCCTTTTTACAAAATTTTTTTGCCATTTACTTTGTGTATTATTAGATTTATTGAAACTCACCCTAAATTGGGATCCTTCTTGTTATTTAAATATAGCAAATAAACTAAATTAACAGACAAAATATAATAGTAAAAGAAAACGTATAATTTTAAATTGTTTGAACGTTTTATTTAGTAAAAACGAACACATATTTTTAAATTTTTTGAACGTTTATTTATTTATTGCTTAGATGAACGAAATTACGACCGACCTGATGTTAATAGGTTACCGAAACCCACAGAAGGGACCGCGTGTGTGCGACGACCCATCTGGAAATAGGTCTTGTAGTGTACAGCGGCTATCTTGCCATACAAACCAGAACTCGGGACTGCTTCTTGGCAGAAATAAACAGAGTGTCTGCCAGTGCGTACAATACGATCTACCACGCTCCGGCAACAACATACATTCGTATTATTCGCAGATGATACATCTTTATTATTTAAAATTAAACGACAACTGCAAGTCTATCACGAAGTGAATGATGCGATTGCAATAATTGTTACGTTATAATAATCATTGTAAAAAATAACATAAAAAAATAAATGTACTATTTAAATTTTTTTTTATCTAATATTAAACAAAAAACATGCCCGCTGCGTTTCTTGCCAGTTCTTCTCAGGACTGAGGCTAGTTTTTGTGAATTGGTTGTAGTTCTTTTTTACGTTCAACAGGTATGTACTTTCATTTATGTTGAATAAAATTTTTTTTGACTTGATTTGATTTGATTCAAGTATCACTAACGTCTCAAGACGACAATCAACATAAAAATCCCACGATTTACATCAGCCACGTCATAAAGTGACCCGCGAATCCTTATTGCGAACGTCCACGCCTCTCAGGCTATTTTGATGCTTATCTCCTCAAGCCAAGGGCCATAACAGAAAAAATATTCAACAATGACCCGTGCTGCCTCAGTGCGCATCCTGCGATGAGTCATTCCAACCGTCTTCCTCAACCGACCTCGGATCGTGTTTTTTTAACTACTCATTGTTCAAGATCCGAACAAGTGTAACGCATTCACACATTTTTATTAAAACATTTTATGTCTATTACAATTACGTTGGTAATTGCTTAATTTAAATTCTTAGCCATTTATCTCATACCTTTGATATTCACAATCGAATTGTACCAATACTTTTAGTATTACATATATATTGGTATTTAAATTTTCGTAAGCGGTAAACGGTATATATCTATTTATCTTTGTATGTATTTTCTTTAATAATGTATTGGTATAGGACACCGCAAGATATCTGCTGTATCTTTATATTATCAGAATTTCTGTAAAACGGTAATAAAACATAGGCCTATGTCCAGCAGTGGGCAGATAAAGGCTGGTGATGATGATGATGATGATGATGGTAATAAAACGGTTATGTGGGAGATTTTTTTTTACTGGTGGTAGGACCTCTTGTGAGTCCGCACGGGTACCAGGTACCACCACTCTGCCTATTTCTGCCGTGAAGCAGTAATGCGTTTCGGCTTGAAGCGTGGGACAGCCGTTGTCGCTATACTAAGACCTTAAAACCTATATCTCAAGCGTAGGAAAACGTTCCAACTCCATACAAATTAGAGTTAACTTTTACGCGATCGAGAACGTTAAAAAACTTGCACGAAGTACATACATACACTATTCGAAACACGTTCATCCGTGACAACGAAAACTGTAAAATAATTGAAACGTAATCCTATCCCAAAACTACATTTACGATTTAATCTACGGTTCATTACTTTAAATTTTATTAAATTTTTTAATCAAACAAAATTAGTCTCGCGCTGCCACGAAAACTGAAAGATATTGTTAAGGTCGAATATAATAAAATGAAAATATTAAACGTGATATTTAGCCGCAAAAGTAGTTTTAATTACAGAATAACATTATTAAGGAAGTACACACATTTTCAGCCCATTTTCGCTGAACAATAACTGTTGCAAGCTATTATTGAAATTTTAGATCAATTATTACAGTTATATTTCAATCAAGCCAGTTGATTTGGCCTTCTTTTTCTCAATTAACGTATAATAGCCATTTTAATTCATTACATAGGTATTTCATTTGGCTTGGATTTTTCTAGAGCTGCCAACATTTACGGGTGGTGGATGTTGGTGTAAGTTATAATCAGCGAACATCGAGACTCGTACCACAGACACTGCCCACAGGGTTCCTCGTTGGATCTTGTCAGTGGGTCGCGATTCCGATGCAATGGTAAATTCATGCAAGTCGTCGTAGCCTAAATGATAAGACGCCCGGTGCATTTGTTTAAAGCCATGCAAAGGTGTTCGAACCCCGCAGGCAAGTACCAATTTTTGTAACGAAATACGCACCTAACAAATGTTCACGATTAACTTCCACGGTGAAGGAGTAACATCTATACATATAAATAAAATTAGAGTGTCTGTTTGTAATATTGAAATAGCTTCTTTTTACTACATGCATATGAATATATATACCGTACATACACCAAAATAAATTTTTTTACAATTTTTTGTCTGTCTGTCTGTTTGTTCCGGCTAATCTCTGGAACGGCTTGACCGATTTTGACAGGACTTTCACTGATAGGTAGCTGATGATAATAATATAAGGAGTAACTTAGACTACTTTCTTTAGACTTGCTTCGCCCCGCGGCTTCACCCGCAATAACCGCGGCTAACATCGCGGGACTCAGCTATCAATAATAAATAAAATTTAATGTTTCCGAAACGAAGCGAGGGCGGGTCGCTAGTCGTGTAATAAAAATAAAAACCTGCAAAATTATAATTTACGTAATTACTGGTCGTAGGACGTCTTATGAGTTCACAAGGATAGGTACTTCTGCCTTGTCTATTTCTGCCGTGGAGCAGTAATGTGTTTGAAGGGTGGGGCAGCCGTCGTACAACAAACTGAGACTTAAGAACTCTTGTCTCAAGGTGGGTGATGGCATTTATGTAAGTAAAAAAACTAGACTTCAAGTTCATTTCAAGTACTTGCGTTGGGATATCAATGGGTGCTGGCAACCATTCCACACCGAGCTGGCAGTGAGATCGCATGCGTATCGAAAATATCAATACAAAATATTAAAAGCGCATTCAATATGTATCGTTTTTTCATGCAATAGCATCGAACAAACATAGAATCTTATTTCGGAATAATTACTACACATATACACATCTTTATACCTAGTCAGGTCATAAATTCTGTCACATGTTTAATGTAAAATAATTGAAACAAGTTTATTCATTATGTAACCATTCATATACCAAAATTAACTTAACAAAACATAGATTCTTATGACACTAAAGTTTATTCAAAATGACCTCTGTGATTTTGAATACAGGCCTTCAATCTGCGCGGGCAGTCGTCTATCGCAGCACGAACGAGGTCCATGTCAATATCAGCGGCTGCCTTAATCAAGGATGTCTTGAGTGACTCCAAATTGGGATGAGGCTTTGAGCACGCCTTTTCCTCCAAGTGTTGCCATATCTTGTAATCTAACGGATTCAAATCTGGACTGGAGGAGGGCCAGTCTTCGTGCCGGATGAAGTCGATTTCACGCGCCGCCAGCCAGTCTTGTGTGCTCTTCGCTCTATGAGCTGGCGCCGAATCTTGTTGGAATGCCCAGTGCCTGTTATTGAACATGGTATGAGAAACAGGTTCCACAAGGTTCGTCAGGACTGTATTTTGATACACAACTGCATTCGTTTTTACACCTTTCTCACAAAAATGCACCTCTGTTAAGCCCCAATAAGAAACTCCCAACCATACCATGAGCGAGGATGGAAAATGACCTCGTTGGACACGCGGAATACGGTTGCTCGCTTCTTCACTACTGTGTGTGTACACCTTATCATTTTGTTTGTTGTAGCTCTCTTCTACGGTAAAAATTTTTTCATCCGAAAAAAGAATTTCCCGATATTTTTTTCCCGCGTACCGCTTCAACAAAGCGCGGCATCTCTTCAGTCTCAGGTCCATTAGACGAGCATTCAAACGATGTCCTGTTTTTCTTCGATATGCCCGAAGCCCTAAGTCTTCATTTAACACCCTTTTCACCGTGATTCTGCTTAACCCCATCTGAAGGGCCAACAGTTTCTGCTTACGTTTGGGATTTCTTTGAATTCACGCCTTCACAGCTTTTATCACTGCTGGAGTCCTAACAGACCGAGGGCGACCACTTCTTGACCTGTCATCTACACTAGAGTCTTCATTGTATCGTTTGATGGTACGATAAACGAATCTTTTGGTTATATTCAAATTTTTAAAAAACAATTCGAAATTCGAATTCAATAAACTTTTTTGTGGCCAGCATTCTAAAAGAAAAGTTTTTACTGTGTGACAATACTTATGACCTGACTAGTTATATAAAAATGAATTGCCGTTCGTTAGTCTCGCTAAAACTCGAGAACGGCTGGACCGATTTGGCTAATTTTGGTCTTGAATTATTTGTGAAAATCCAGAGAAGGTTTAAAAGGTATATAAATATGAAAATGCTCGGAATAAAATAAAAATAACAATTTCGTTTTTCCTTTGAAGTGTCCCCCGTCGGACGGATTCCTTTTGTTTGTTATAAGTTTATTTTATACAAACGTTTAAGTATTTTATTTATCGATTGAGGCACTACGAAGTCTGCTGGGTCGGCTAGTACAATATATAAAAAGAATCACTCTCTGAGCATTAGCAATGGCTTAAATATCTCAGAGATTGGCGTGTACAAACGCTAAAGTAAATAGTAATATAATATGTCTGTGGATTAGTGTGGATACTCTGTTTGCGATCGTACTATTAAAAACAATTCAGAAAGTACAAGTTTTAGTCGATACGTGTCAATCAAAACGCGAAATTATAGCATAAAGTTTCCTCAATGGTACAATACGCGTTGCACAATCACCAGGCACGTTGGAGTGATGAAATCAAAATCATCCTTTCATTCATGAGCTCGAACCGATAGCTGCAACTATGAATAAAGTCGTGGGCTTAATTGTTTTGCACAATCTGTAAGTCACTAATACGTCTGCCACGCCAAATACTTTAATTACGAATTTAACATAATCGTGATTAGTCTGAAGTGGATTCTCAGATCTAATTCCGTTCAAGGTTCGAGACAAGGTGGACCAGACTCGAGTTGGACATTATTAAAGCAAGTAGACAAGCTTTATACTAACTGAACACATAGAGGGCTTAACATGAGTGTTAACGAATCAACGTCGCGTCATACATTGATGGCTGTGATTGGCCAACGATGACGTCATATCGCGCGAACCAATCACAAAACAGGAAACGCAATAGTGGCACCAAATGTCAAAATTTAAAAATTTATAACACGAAGAAAAAAGATGGACGCGCATTTCAATTTCGTATTTGTAAAATAATTAAAAACAATATAATGAGTATTTGAAGAAGTAAACGCATTTATTCCTTTTCTTGGTCACCTCAAGATACATCTAAGAAATAGACGCAACATTTCTATTGGACCTTCAGCACTGGATCATCAATTAAGTTGAACCAGACGCTTACTTGAGAGACGCATCGGCCATTGAAAAGGAAAATTCGGAAAATCTCACCAGCTTCGCAAGATTACAGTGCTTTGGCAAGGCGTGCTAACCAAAATATGCTAAACCTTTCCCCTTCGCGTATTTAGTACTGTGCTTTTTTCAAACCTTTTTTGCTTTGCATTTTTGTGAACGTACCTACTTTCGCTAATACTGAGCAGCTGTTTAGTTTTATTATTTAAAAACTGTAGGTACACTACCATTTACTTGTTTCCACAATAGCTACATCAGATCATAAGTTTGAATTAATGATGAAAGATCTTACAAGAAAACGCGCATCTATTAAATGTCGTTTGACTAACTTTGGAAAATACGTGAATTCATTTGAAGGTGTAGAATTAACTGTTCATCAACGTACCGAGCTAAAACTGCGGTTGGCAGGATCGCAAAGTTTAATGAATAATTTTAACCTCGTTCAGACTCAAATAGAAGACATTAGTGTAGAAATCGACATAGAAAAACAATTAGAATCGCGTGAAGATTTGGAGCAAAAATATTATAATATTCTTGCCCTTGCTGAATGTCTGACCACCGCTGATGAAAAGTCAAAAGGTATGATGTCTGAACCACCGATTACAAGTTCCAAAAGCATTAAATTACCCACTATATCTGTCCCCACCTTTGACGGCTTATATGAGCACTGGTTAGAGTTCCGCGATACATTTTTGTCATTGATACATAAAATAGTGAAACAATTACAGAAATTCAAAAATTTCATTATTTAAAATCGTCTTTGTCTGGTAACGCTAAATCGGTCATAGATTCCATAGAATTCTCCGCTAATAATTATAAAGTTGCTTGGGAACTACTGTTATATCGATTTGATAATACGAAGTACTTAGTACATAACCATGTCAAATCCATGTTTATCATGCAATCGTTGACCAAAGAATCACCAGTGCAATTTTCTTTTCGGTAGGCAGCGGCTTGGCTCTGCTCCTGGCATTGCTGAAGTCCATGGGCGACGGTAACCACTCACCATCAGGTGGGCCGTATGCTCGTCTGCCTACAAGGGCAATAAAAAAAAAAAAAAACGCATATAATTAATAATATTTTAAAAAACCTCCGCGCTTTAAAGCTTTTAGGGGAACCTACAGAATATTGGGATACGTTAATCGTTTACATCATTGTCACAAAGTTAGATTCCATTACCGAACGGGAATAGGAACAGCACAAGTGTAGTTTAATTACATCAACCAATAACACCAAAACTGTAGTTCAACTAAATGACTTACTTCAGTTTCTCAGGAATAGGGCGGATATTTTGGAAACACTTATAGTATCACATAGTAAAGCAGGCGTATATAGCGCGACAGACAATAATAAAAAGCAATTCAGTAACCAGTTAACATCTAAATTTCATTGCAATATAGTTTCAAATAAACTAAATAATAATAAATCACAAGGAAAGAATGCACGTAATTACAGACCCTGTATAATGTGTAATGATTTACATCCGCTATATTCATGTCAAAAGTTTTTGGACCTTAGTGTACAAAATAGATTAAAATTTATCCAAACTAAACAGTTGTGCCCTAATTGCATGCGTCCAGGACATACTGTTGACACCTGTGTGTTCGGGCCATGTCGAAAATGTGATAAAAAACATAATTCATTAATTTGCGATGTAATTAAAAATTATGATCATAGTTTCCCTAAAGTTACGTTGCCATTTTGTGAACAATCAGCTGTCCCGTCTAATACGAAAGATAACTCGAACGCACACTCTTTTCAGGCGCAATCTACTGACACAATTGATAACATGCATCCAGCGCAACCAGTTTTGCTGTCCACAGCTATTGTAGAAATACGTAGCCAGTCGGGTGTTTACCATCAAGCGCGCGCTCTACTCGATAGTGGCAGCGAACGTTCATTCATCACACAAACACTTTGTGACAAATTAAATCCACAAATATTACAGTCCACTCAAAGAATTAACGGCGTAGGGAATTCAATATTACAGTGTTCGCATACTGTAATATTGAGATCCAATCACGCACTAGTAGTTATGCTGCACGCATTCAGTGTTTAATTCTACCACAAATAACATCAAACTTACCTATGAAGACATATAACGCTAATTTGTTTACCATACCGGATAACATTGTACTAGCAGATCCGACGTTTTATGATAGTCAGCAGATTGATTTATTAATAGGCGCGGATTTGTTTTGGGAATTAGTTAGAGAAGGTAAAATACGACTTAAAAATGGCCCCTTTCTCCAAAATACGCATATTGGTTGGATAATCTCGGGCTCATTTCAATCTATTACACGCAAACAAAGACATGTTAGCTGTAACTTTACGCAAACCGTTGACAATGACACATGCTCATTAGATCAATTATTACGCAGTTTTTGGGAAATCGAAGAATTACCAATTAATTTTCCTAAGTTAAGCTACGAGGAGCGCGCCTGTGAGGAGCACTTTATTAAAACAACCTCACGGACGGCCGACGGGCGGTTTAAGGTTCGATTACCGTTCAAGCACTCTCCGAAGTTACTAGGTGACACGCGCACACAAGCTGAACGTCGTTTTTATGCCTTAGAAAAACGGTTACAACGCAATCCTACTTACAAACAAATGTATATCGACTTTATACACGAATACATTAACTTAGGCCACATGAGTCTTGTACATAGTTATTAAACACCACATTATTTTTTACCTCATCACGGTGTGTTTAAAACAATTAGCGCAAGAGTGTGAGGTTCCGTACGTGAAAGAAACCTAATGATAATTTTTACGTGGACAACTTAATTTGTACTCAAAATAGTATTTCAAGATTAAATCAAATTTGCGAAGCCACTGATAAGGTTTTAAAATTGGCTAGTTTAATTTTACGTAAATGGATTTTTAACTTTGACTGCGCTGATAATGACGATGCGCAAAATGTTACAAAAAAAACTCGGCCTAGCAGGAGATAACGTTCAAAACAAAACTTTAGGTATTGGATGGAATAATAAGTTAGATGAATTAATGTTTTACACGCAAATTAAGTATGATGCCAACAACATTATTACGAAACGCATTATTTTATGGGCGCATCACAAATTTATGACCCCTTAGGTTTAATTAGTCCAGTTATTACTTTCGCTAAGATATTATTACAAAAATGTTGGCTGTTGAAACTTAATTGGAATGAACCGATTCCTTGTGACGTCGCGCAAGCATGGGATCGATTTGTTTCTTGCCTATCATTGTTAAATAACATACACATACAGCTATGCTATGCGTATTGAACCCATATGTATAGAACTATATAATTTTACAGTTTTATTGTTTGAATACGAACACACTCGAATGATGCACGCTGCGCCGCAACTTCTTTTGTATACGTTACGAGAGTCATGGTGGCCTATTGGAGGACGTAATCTTGCCAAGAAGGTGGTACATAGTTGTATGAAGTGTGCCCGATTGCGCGCAGTATCTGTTAATCCCATAATGGGGAATCTGCCTCGAGAACGGCTGCAGCCAGGTTTTCCCTTCTTACGCTGTGGAGTGGATTATGCAGAACCAGTGTTCACTTTAAATCGTAGGGGTAGGGGAGCAAGATTACAAAAATCGTATATATGTTTATTTGTATGTTTTCGCTTCACGCGCCGTACATCTCGAGCTTGTAACCGACCTTTCATCAGATGCTTATTTGTTGGCACTGAAGAGGTTCATTTCACGTCGAGGAAACCTATTGAAATATACTCCGATAACGGGCGCAACTTTGTAGGCGCAATGAATGAATTCGCAAAGTTTTTAAATTGTTGTTCAGATGACATTAAGGTATACGCGATTTCTCAAAATATAAATTTTAGATTGATACCGTGTTATGCTAGTCATTTTGGGGGCTTGTGGGAGGCTGGTGTTAAAAGCTGTAAGTATCATTTGCGGCGTGTGGTTGGCAACGCACATCTTACATTTGAAGAAATGAGCACAGTACTATCGCAGGTTGAAGCTGTCCTCAACTCCCGACCTTTAAACCCTATGTCCTTAGATCCACAGGATTTTCTTCCACTTACCGCAGCTCATTTTTTGGTTGGCCGTCCGCTAACTGCACCTGTACCTGATGACCTTCACGATGTTCCGGCTAGTCGACTTATACCAGAGAGTTGAACAGATCCGCCAGCACTTCTGGAGCCGCTGGGCTAAAGAATACGTGTCAGAGATGCAAACCAGGAGCAAATGGTACCAAAATAAGGGTGAGCTCAAGGTAAACATGTTGGATCTTATAAAAGATGACAACTTACCGCCATTGAAATGGAGCTTGGGACGAATTATCAAAACATATCCAGGCAAAGACAGCTTGTCACGTGTGGCTGATATTCGCAAAGCGGATGGGATTGTGAGACGGGCATTCTCCAAAATCTGTCCGCTTCCCTTACATGAAGAATGATTACGCACGATAGCAGATGCTGGGTTCCTGAATGATCACCGCCAATTGTTGGAACCTGGTGCTTCCAAGGCCGGGAGCATGTTAACGAATCAACGTCGCGTCATACATTGATGGCTGTGATTGGCCAACGATGACGTCATATCGCACGAACCAATCACAAAACAGGAAACGCAATAGTGGCACCAATTGTCAAAATTTAAAAATTTATAACACGAAGAAAAAAGATGGACGCGCATTTCAATTTCGTATTTGTAAAATAATTAAAAACAATATAATGAGTATTTGAAGAAGTAAACGCATTTATTCATTTTCTTGGCCACCTCAAGATACATCTAAGAAATAGACGCAACAATGAGTGATGCTGCTAACCTTGAGACATTAGGTAAACCTTTCACATTTAAGTACTGAGTATCCTTAGGATTACTTGATCACTTCACATTTTTTATTGCTTAGATGGGTGGACGAGCTCGCACCCCACCTGGCGTTAAGTGGTTACTGGAGCCCGTAGATATCTACAACGTAACTGCCGCCACCCACCTTGATATATAAAGTTCTAAGATCTCAGTATAGTTACAATGGCTGTCCCACCCTTCAAGCCGAAACGCATTACTGCTTCGCGGCAGAAATAAGCGGGGTGGTGGTACTTACCCGTGCGGACTCACAAGAGGTCCTACCACTAGTAATTTACAGGACGTCCGCCTTTATACTCAACATTACAGCGAGGGAGAGTAGTAGAGGTTGTCTATACTAATATTATAAAGAGGAAAGATTTGTTTGTTTGTTTGTTTCGAATAGGCTCCGAAACTACTGGACCGATTTGAAAAATTCTTTTGCCATTAGAAGCCGACATTGTCCCTGATGAACACTTTTTTTTATTTATTTTTTTATTTAATTTTTTTGGTTTCATGTGTGTTTTAATGTTTCCGAAGCGAAGTGAGAGCGGGTCGCTAGTTACTTATATATAAAAATGAAACCCGTTTTCCGTTGTCACGACATAACATGAAAACGGCTTGACCGATTTGGCTAATTTTGGTCTTGAATTATTTGTTGAAGTCCAGAGAAGGTTTAAAAGGTTAGATAAATATAAAAATATTCGGAATTAAATAAAAATAACAATTTTGTTTTTCCTTTGATGTGTCCCCCGTCGGACGGATTCCTTTTGTTTGTTTTAAGTTTATCTTAAACAAAAGTTTAGGTCTTTTATTTATCGATTGAGGCACTACGAAGTCTGCTGGGTCAGCTAGTTACTTATAAAAAGAAGAAGAAATAAAATGAGTTCGACGGCTGGATCGCATGCCTGTATATCTTGATGAATAGCTGTGTTAAAATGTTCAAACCTAAAAAAAATCTCATTAGCTGACGTTGCCGAAATTCTTAAATAGCGGTACCTACTATATAAAACCAGACGTACCATCAATAACAGCCCAGAAAAGCTCTGGCTGTAATTTGTATCACACTCTTCAGACAGTGTTTAGAATAACACAGATATGGTTTTCCCAGTACATCAAAACCAATCATGAATTCAAAGAAATGCGAGTACAATTCAATGCTCCGACAACAAAACACGCGAGAAATTGCCCGGAGGTCTGTCTGGTTCACGATAGTGTTACCGATTTCGATTCGTATGATAGTTTTTTTTCTGGCAATCATCATTATATATAGGTATATATATTACGAATTTAACTTGCAAAGATTCAGTTGATATTCACTCACTTTACAAACTTCTGAACGAATTGTTGTTCTTAGGGTTGATTACATACCCGATCCTGTAGACCGAATGGTAAACAATCGGTCCTATTTTTCGTTTAAAAAGTTTTCTGTAGCTTATCCACTAAGTCTGAACGATTTAATTCTCATTTCCATGTCACATGGGCAATAAGCAATCAAATCTATGACTCAAACTGCAAATCTCACAAATAACCTATTTCGAAACACAATTAGATGACATAATATAACGACAGTCTTCATTCAAATTTGTACAAACGCGACATTTCGTCTTCTCGCATTAAAACTGTACTAGAGGTCCCGCAGAGCAGGGGGTCGGGACCGGGGTCGTATCCGTGACCTGGCCCCCTAAGAGCTAGGGGTCCCACCCGTTTTGTGCGGGGAGAGACCCAGACGTGGGGTGCTGTGCTTTGCACGCTCACCCGCAGTAGGAAGCCGGGTGATGGTAGACCGCGTTCCCCCGACCGCTCTGGGGGAAGGTGAAAGCGGGCTCTCGGCCCACTGAACGAGGGAACCGGTGGTCGTGTCGCTGGCGGCCGCCGGTCCGGTGTCCGGGGGACGGTGGGATGGATGTAATGTGCTCTGCGTCAACCCTGTCCCGCCGTCTCAATAGCCCCGACTGGGCTCCGGCCCGGTCCGAGGTAGGGCGCCGGTTGTGAGCGACAGGAGTTTTTAGTGAGGTTCAACTCCCACATACCTGCCGCGCGGGTGGGGATCCGGCGATTTTCTCCTGTGGAAAAAAAAAAAAAAAAGAGGTCCCGCAGTAGTCGAAATTCGACTATAATTAATTGGAATTGTAAGTTTGTGCACTATTATGATTGTATTTTATACTTCTATAATCACAAATTTCACCAAGGCTACACTATAAAAAATATTAATAAAGACAAACAATATTTAATCTATTCTCTATTTGACCACAGACGTCAAGAACAAAAGTTTGACAATAAATAGTATGCATGCGTGTTGCGTCAAATACATGGTATGTAGTGTGTGTAATGTTTTCTTTATTGATTTAATGTATGTTTTATGCATTATTTAAAAAAATATTAGCATTGTGCACTTCTTCTCCATATTCTCTATAAGTGTGGAAAATTTCATACTCCTCCGTCCGCGCAATTTTCGTAAAAAGGGATACAAAGTTTTTGCTTCTCGTATTGATATATAGAAGATAACTTTTAAAATGATAAACTTAGATATTTAAATTTAGACGTCAAGAACAAAAGTTTTACAATAAATAGTATGCATGCGTGTTGCGTCAAATACATGGTATGTAGTGTGTGTAATGTTTTCTTTATTGATTTAATGTATCTTTTATGCATTATTTAAAAAAATATTAGCATTATGCACTTCTTCTCCATATTCTCTATAAGTGTGGAAAATTTCATACTCCTCCGTCCGCGCAATTTTAGTAAAAAGGGATATTAAGTTTTTGCTTCACGTATTATATAGATAATCTCGAAACTTACTAATTTTACAGGAGAGTGTTTTAAAGGTTTAACATGTGATATTTTTAATATTAATCATCTTTGCAACATTTATTTTTTATTTTTTACCAGTCACATTATCTATCTTTGAAAGTAAGATAAAATTATGTATTAATTTTGTTAATTGTAGTAAAAAAAGGGGTAAATTTAATAAAAAAATTAAAACTAAACTACGCTCTTTGACAGTATTTATGAAAAAAATACTGGTGGTAAAAAATTATACCGCATATTAACTCAATTTCGAATATTTTTAGAAATTGTACACCTTTAATGCGAAAAGACAATTTATCAACGTGGAGTCGATACAAAATCTCTCTACGAATGCGGTCCGCTTGCATCGTGGCATTGTGGCCTATAATGGCCCACATGTGCATCACCCTCAACGCTTCCTGTATAACCGCATAACAACGCGGCGACAAATACACTGGTTCATATTACACGTATTTCAATTCAACCTAGTCACCTAGATTAGGTACGCTCAGTAATCTCAGAACTAGATATATATACATAATAAATCAATTTACGTTGATATTGTGAAAATAAAGTTCTGACTTTAATAATTACTAGTGGCCCCGCAGTAGTCGAAATTCGACTATAATTAATTGAAATTATTGTCAAACACTATTGTAATTGGATAATATAATCACAGTATTCACCAAAACTGCACTATAGATCAATAATATTAAATACAAACAATATTAATGAATTTTCAATTATACCACAGACTTTAAACAATATTTTTATGTATGTGTTGTGTCAAATACATGGTAGTGTGTGTAATGTTTTCTTTATTGATTTAAAGTGTCTTTTACGCATTATTTAAAAAAAAAATTAGCATTGTGCACTCCTTCTCTATATTCTCTATAAGTGTGAGAAATTTCATACTCCTCCGTTCGCGCAATTTTCGTAAAAAGGGGAAAAAAAATTTTGCTTCACGTATTAATATATAGATTTATGCAATTTTTGCCATTGGAAGTTTTCGTCAAACAAAAGCGAAACTAGTTATAACTAGTTTAAAGTAACGCAAATGCAAAAATCAAAGGACCACATTCGAGAAAATTCGAATCACTAGCTCGATACCAACACTAGCCCGCGTGCTCGACATAAAAATCGTCTTGTTCAACAAACAAACAATAACTCAATGATATAACAAGAAACTGCAAAGCCTACGTCGATGACTCAACGTGAAACAACAGCCTACCTGAGCTTTTGAAGTTGCACGAAGCTAGACTGCGGTAACACGACCAAATCGTGAACGCTATTCATTCATGCCTTCGCAGCGTCACCAACAAAAGCGCGTACCGCGATCCTATGCGAAGGAATTCTTCATACAGTTCGATGCACTCTACAGACTGTTATTGTTATATGCTTTTGTATGAGATGTGAGAATTATTTTCTCGCTAGCGTATTTTTTTATTTTATTGCTTTGATGGGTGGACGAGCTCACAGCCCATCTGGTGTTAAGTGGTTACTGGAGCCCATAGACATCTACAACGTAAATGCGTCACCCACCTTGAGATATAAGTTATAAGGTTTAAGCATATTTACAACGCTTGCCCCACCTTTAAAACCGAAACGCATTACTGCTTCACGGCAGACATAGGCAGGGCGGTGGTACCTACCCGCGCGGACTCACAATAGGTCCTACCACCAGTAAAATTTGACTTCCAATACGCATGAGACGGTCACCAGAGACCCTATTGGTACACCCGCAAAATTATAATTTGCGTAATTACTGGTGGTAGGACCTCTTGTGAGTCCGCACAGGTAGGTACCACCACCCTGTCTATTTCTGCCGTAAAGCAGTAATGCGTTTCGGTTTTAAAAGTGGGGCAAGCGTTGTAAATATACTTAGACCTTATAACTTATATCTCAAGGTGAGTGACGCATTTGCAAGGTAGATGTCTATAGGCTCCAGTTACCATTTAACACCAGGTGGGCTGTGAGCTCATCCACCGAGCTAAATAATAAAAAAAAAATAAAAAAAAACTAAGAGAAATTGTCAAATTATTGTCGCGACTCGCTGTAAAATAGGTAAAAAAAATAGGAACATTCACTGCATGGAGCTATTTTATTGGCTGTTCTACACCTCAAGTCGATACTTACGATTATTTTGCAGTAAAAATGCTCATTTAACGATGATATTACTTATTTATTTATTACACTTCATGGATGGACTCTGGTAGTCAACCAAAGTCAGTTCAATACCAGTAAATAATGGTAGGTGCATTAACAAATTAAACACACAAACTCAGATAATTACAAAAAAATAAATGAATTAAGATAGGGTTGGTAGTAGAAACCAAAAAAAATATATTATGTATTATATTTTAGTGGGCATGTAGTATTAATTAATCCAGCCGTATTCACTGATTTATGATGCTATTTAATAGACGATACATTGAAAGATTTTTTTTTTAAATAAATCCAAAAAATACTCAAGTCTCGCAACGATAAGATACCTAAATTAAATATCCGATTTTATTTCATCAAAGTTAACCAACTAAGAAACTGAGCGTGTTAAATTAACAGGTGGTTTATAAACAAGAAAGGAACACGAACAGGAAAAGGAAAGGAAGCAGGGGTGCTCACAACTCGGCCGGTTAACAGGTGTCGCGGTGGTCGAGCGCCCGCCACCGACAATGCCGACCCATTCGCGCGCGCACCTCCGCCGAAGCCGCTTGACCGAATCAATCCAGGTCCCGTTGCATTAAAAAAAAAAGTGCCAGTGAGACTGTACTTATAGTGCCAGTGTTTGTTCTGTGACAGTTCTATGACAGGTACATATATATGTTCATTTTATTTCATTTAATTACATGTGATTACTACACGCTTCATCTGACGCGCGTGCCGTTTCAAAGTATTGAAAAGACTTCAACGAACACGCAGACTTTGAAATACACGTTGTGTCTGTGTGGTTTTACGTAATTTTATTTTAATTACTAATTGAAGTATTCAAATATTCTTAGTATACATTACGGGTTTTAATTAAGATTTCTTTATAATTGTAATTTTTTACGTACATTAAATCGTTTAGGATTATTGATTTCGTCACCGACTGTTATTCAATGGCGAACACAAATATAATTCTTTTTACGATTTCCAAGTTTTACCTGAAGTTATATTTAGGTTATGTGGCGTCCCTTGTTCTTTTTTTTTCATTTTAAAATTATGGCCGTATAATTGTGTGTTTACACATCCGTTTTTATACGTTAAGGATTAAAAATAAAGTTCGCCTTGCATTATTCAAATGTATACAGCTTATTCTCTTGAATCTTGATACTTTAAATGCTAAGGACGTTGGTTCAGAAGTCAGCATCGACAATAATTAATGACGGCTCAAGTTATTCTTGTTCAATAAATGTAATCTCAAAGGTTGCTTAAGAAGATTTTTCATTGTGTATGAAACTTAAAATGAAATAATTTTAAAAACCATTTGACACGCTTTGTTTTCATTCATCGTTGCAATTCAACCATTGTGATTCTCTCGATGAGAATAGGAGGTTGAAAGTGAATTTGCATGAGGCTATCAAATTTAAGATTATTCAAGAAGGTCACTTCTAATGTCCCTATTATTTAATGATTGAAATAGTTTTAGGTTATGCAACAACTTGTAACGGTTAGTGAGATTGAAACCAACAATGCAAACTACATTCATCGTAAATATAAATATATAATATACAAAACCAACGCTTATTTCTCAAATTAATCTGTTTCAACAAATTGGTATTTTTGTTGTTCTGCTAAATCTCGCAACAAAAATTAAATGTCGTTTCGATTTATTGACAAATGGACAAAAACTATATGAATAACATACTTTTTGTGCGTCATTCGATTGATTTATACAATTTAAATTTTCAATTAAATCTGCATCTTTATCGTAGTGAATTTATCAGACATCTGCTGAATACCAATCTTAAGTTTCGATTTTGTAGGTTAAGGATACCCTGCAATTCAAATTTCGACCTCAAATCACAACGTCGATACGGTTCATGGACTTATATAATAAATTCTTAGCACTGTTATGACAATGTAGAATATCTCAAAATTTTCATACCTAAACTTTTAACTAACTCAGTTTCGAAATGACTAAAAAAATAGCTCTATCTGCTTAGTGTGAGTTTTTTAACTTCTCGATCGCGTAAAAGTTAACTCAAATTTGTATGGAGTTGGAACAGCGCCCCTAGCGGCAAACTAAGAGAAGCTGTTCCGACTTCATACAAATTTGAGTTAACTTTTACGCGATCGAGAACGTTAAAAAACTCGTACTAAGCGCACTGATTTCAAGGATCTTAATACCTTTCGTGTTACGAACTCGACGTGGCGCGCGGTACCCACTCGCGTGAGTGCTAGCTATAGGGGACCTGTTACCAATCTATTTGACACTGTCATAATCAATAAATCGCACGAATAACGAAGCGTTTTTGAAACTGTTCAAAAATTGACCACTTACGACATCTTCATAAATTTTTTTATCGCATCTTGCATAAAATTATGTTAATGTTATTTTTCATTAACTTTTTTTTTAAATTTTATAATAATTTTTTCAAGAAAGGTTCTAAATCAACAGTGGCCGTACTTAATAGATTTTCATAACTTTTCAGAACAAGTTTTAGTCGTTGAATTGTTTAAATAGTATTTAATATTGTTACCAAACAACTTCTTTGCTGATTCCTTACTTTACGTATCAACGCTTACACCGATTGTGTAAATACACACAGTTTTAATTTCATTTACACAATCAACTCTTTATCACGGGAAAATGCAATGTATCTGATTTTTTTTTAATTACAGATTTAACGCAGATGAAAACTGGGCACTATTTATTATTTAGTGTTTATTATATGAAAAGCCAATAATAATGTACCATACTATTACATAACATAGTATTCAAAAATATAGGATAAATATACCATTAAATTTTAAATAAACAAGTTTGGTCACGGAACTCTTAAACGCAACTTGTAAGAAGCAAACTTATCGAATCCATACTCGTTACATCAGTATTAACGAGTACGAACTAGTACAAACGTATTTTTTTAATTCTTTAGTAACGATTTATAAAAATAGTAAAAGCATAGCGGACAATAATTAATAAGAAAACTCTTTTAAAAAGACAATTACTCATGTCCTTTAAAAAATATGTAAACAGAAAATGGTTAAGTTTTGTCATCGTTGCCAGCGCTGAATTCTCCCCTATTTCGGCTCACGCAGAAGCTAGTCACCGTTGACGCTCTGGACATGTCCTTACGCATTCTTCCGATCCACTAACACTCTTTTTAGACGCCTGGCGATCTAGCTCTAGGACCAAGCTAATGGACCTTGTTAACCGTACTCGTCGAACTCAGCAAAGAGTTCAACGAGGTCTTCGGAGACGCTCGGGCCGTTTTTTTTTTATTGCCCTTGTAGGGAGTAGGTAGAAGAGGGGGTAGAAGAGCATACGGCCCACCTGATGGTGAGTGGTTACCGTCGCCCATGGACTTCAGCAATGCCAGGGGCAGAGCCAAGCCGCTGCCTACAAATCAAAAATACAATTCTTAGCAAATCCCACCCCTCCTGGGTGAGCCCGTGCTCGTCCACCTGTCCTGGTATAACTGGAGGCCTCTACGCCAATAGAAATTCTTACTTCATAAAAAAAACAGTATTGATGAGCTATTGCCGAGCGCTGTCAATATTGTTTAACACTTATTATTAGCTGGATATGTATGTAACTGAATAGATGATAGTCATTTTCACCGGCTTCAAAACGCTATATTAACTGAAAAATAATTTCGCCCTAATGTACTGACCAACTTCGAATAGGCCGGTAAACCAAAAAAAAGGGTGCGTGTACTTACTTATGTACGCGCGTAAGAAGTTATAATTTATTTTTATTAAATTTATTTCTTTTTTTTCTAATTTAAATTTTAATCAATTTGAAAAAAAATCGATTAAACAACATCCTCAAACACACATATTGGACATCCCTTTTCTTGACATCGTATAAATTCGGTAATTCTCGGTACGGTTCGGAAAGTTCACCTGCGGCTATATTCAGACTCGCCAAGTTACGTCGGTCGTATGGTAATGAGCGGTTTAGTGGGCAACTTCATTCTGTTAATTTTGTGTCACGGTGCACGCGCATCGTAAAATTTCAGTCTCCTCAATTTTTCATAACGCGCCTAAAGAAGTATAACTCCAAAAGGAATAAGCCTGTGTTTTGTTTAATTTTTCTAAAATTATACGACTACTTAGGCGAACACTCGTTGAAATAAATACACAATTTTTAGTGCGACATCAAATACTCCGGCGTACTTTAATTTTGTACTAAGTAAACGTACTTCACGGTGGGTGACGAGGTTGAGCCCTGACATTGGTTATCAGCGACCATCAGCTACGTAAAATGGAGGTCTCTATTAAATTGCGTAGGGCGTGTAAAGTGTCCGCTGTGTTTCTCGCCGAATCTTCTCAGTGGGTCGGGTTTCCGATCCAGTGGTAGATGCTGCGAAACACTGCTCTTGCTAGGGCTAGTGTTAGCAATACTCCCGGTGAGCTCACCTGTGGCTCACCTACACGTCAAGGAGAAGCTGAAATAGCCTCTCAAAGCTATCAGCATAGGTAGGGAAAAAAGGACCGATATGAATGATTTTTTTTGTATGCGTTTGGCTGGCGCCCTGGATGGTTTAGATTCACAAATCAGCCCGGCAGTTGGCGCTGCACTCGGTATCTAGGTTATTTATCTATACTGCAGGTAAATGACAGGAACGATTTAAATGATTTTTGTGTAGCATTCATTCATTCATTTCATTCATTTATTGTATGCAGGACAACGTCTGTCAGGACCGCTAGTATACCTAATAACATTCAAACTACATTAAAATGTTAGAGTTCAAATTGATTTATTTTAACAAAAATCAAACGAAATAACCTTGAATTAATTTGAAAGAAAAAACCGAAACTGGATTTAATTCGAACCAGAGTTTGTCACATCTAGTTTTAGCGTTTTTATTATTGTGATTTACAAATAAATGTAATCGTGTTTTACAGGTTTTTTTTTATCGCTTAGATGGGTGGATGAGCTCAAAGCCCACCCGGTGTTAAGTGGTTACTGGAGCCCATAGATATCTACAACATAATGCGGCACCCACCTTGAGATATAAGTTCTAAGGTCTCATATAGTATAGTATAGTTACAACAGGTGCCCCGCCCTTTAAACCGAAACGCATTACTGCTTCACGGCAGAAATAGACGAAGTGGTGGTACCCAGCCGCGCGGACTCACAAGAGTCTCTCATCTCCTACCACCAGTTAAAAGGGTCAACAGTTTTTTTTTAAATTATTGTCCTTGCTTAGTATACGTATTATAATCGTGGAGCGATAGCTGGATAGTATCTCGCACCCGCCACCGTTTCATACACATTTCCTGGAACCAATGCATTTATCTACGACGCGTTTCCACAAATCATTTTTGTCACGTACTGACTCTAGAATGAACTCCCCTTACCGTTTCCCGAGTGCTTTAAAATGTCCCTTTTCTAACAATATTCGACGATGCTAAATAAAAACACAAAACAGTGGACTTATATACTCATACATTGTACAGTTTATGAATATTTTATTTGAAAAATCAATTAAGACTATTTTCCATAGTGCACCGCGACATACCTGCTGTATCTGTTTCAGAATTTCTGTAAACAAAACGGTTGTCTGGAAGATATCATTTTTAGCGATAAGTCCGCCTATTGTTCAAATAACAATCTATCTGTTCACTGTTTTTGAATGTTAACTATGATTTAGTGAGCAATAATCTCTCTTCTCGCGCTCTCTTCCTCTCTAAAACTATTTTCAAATCCATTCTAATTAATATAATTTTTATAAAAACCATAATGAACGCCCTGGAGCTAACATCGCATTCCTACATCGTGATCGCTAAGATGTTAACATTAACTATATAAATAATCAGATATTTGACGTTGGTTTATTTTTTTTAATAAAAGAACACTTATTGCGGCATAACTATAATAGTCAGACATATGTTGTCGTAATACTTTTTTTAAATAATAATGTGTTCTATAGAGTCGTGGTACATTATTTTATTCTATCATGAATAGTTTTCGCAGGGCACGCGATGTAAAGAATATTTTAGGTAATTTTTTACACATTGGGTTACATTATTGGAGTTTTAGTAAGGATCCCTTCCAAGCAGTGAAAGATTTTTTCAATTCGGTTCAGTAGTTTCGGAGCCTATTCAATACAAACAAACAAAGAAACAAACAAATCTTTGCTCTTTATAATATTAGTATAGAAGTATAGATGATTTGTTTAGCTGCTCAAATCTAGCCCAAGCAATTTTCTCAAACCCATATATATACATGCTACAAGTAAAGGTTTCGTGGGATTTATCTAAAAGACACACAGCTCTCCAGCCGAAAGAGTTGGTTTTGTCTTTATCTCAACATCTATTTACATCTGCTCGAATCCGGTATTTAAGATTAGTAACTTGTTATCTGTTGAGATAGTTTCGTGTCACGAACCGGTAGATACGTGTTATATCGCATACTGAGTTCATCTCCCTTTTTTTCTCATTACAATTGGAATACTACACATAAAAGAGTTCGTTTATGCCAGTATCTTTGGGGATGGTGTATCGTACCAGCAACCTCATCACCCCTGCCTCGTCAGGCAGGGAGTTCAAGCCCGGGCAGAGGGGATTGCCCCGAGGCCCGATCCGTGTCTCCGGAAGGGGACACGAAGACCCAACGACAGTATCTTTGGGTCCGCAGTATGCTCCCAACATCTGCAAACGGTCAAGTTTCATATACCCCGCGTGATACCTCGTAGGAGGTCAGGATACTATATCCCGAAAAAAAAAGCCAAGATTATAACAAATCCTTTGCCATGCAGTGAGGAAAAAAATTTAAATTGAAAATAAATTCAAAAGTACCTACGTAATACATACTCTACGGTTATTCAATAATAGCAGTTACGTTTGTTCTTAAATTGAACGTGTCTTATCATCATTTAACACTTGTTAGACGATAAACGCGCGAAGCAATCGACTAATATGATATCAATTTCAAAAGACGTTGTCACAATTTCGGAGAAACATAAGTAATTCTAATGGTTTTAAGCGAAGATCATTATTGTTGTTTCACAGATTAAATATGAGACTTAAATAAAAACCACAGGTTAAAATGTCACCTCTACAACCTTTTTTCATTGTTAAATTTATTTTTGTAAATTAAAAATCAAACTATTAAATATGTTCCATACGCTGGTAGGTGATAAAAATGAAACTCGATGTTATAAATTCATTATTAACGTGAATGTTATCTTTAAAATCAGGTTTGTAAAATTATTTGAGAATTTTAGTGTGTCGCGACCTTGCCGTATCTTGTAGTCTGACCGACCAGAATTAAATCGATACAAACTCATAAAAACAACTACAACCTGGCAAAATTTTCAAATTCTCTTTTTTCAGAAATAGTCTAAATATAGCAAATACGAGTTAAGTCTTGTAGCCATTTTAGTAGATTATGGATTACTAAAATAAAATTTTACAATTAGACCAATCTAGTGGTAGGTGGTGGGACAGATTATCGCTTTAATAGTTCCATTGTTGATTAGTTTCCCGTCTGCGACCTTTATTTATCTCTTACATGACTTTAGAGAATCAATAATTATTGAAAATCATGAAAGGAGCCTTTGACTCAAGCTGAAATCTTCTGTAATGATACAGTTTTAGTTTTCTTCAAATAAAACTAGCCACATCTCATTACATTGACAGGCTGAATGCTTCAAACGCAATCGAATTTATGTATGTAAAAATGTATTTATGTATGTAAATTGCATAATTTAATTACAATAACACTAGTCAAAACCGGCCTGCTTGTTGGCTGATATTTGGTTTGTCTAGGCCACTCTAAAGATTTTGTATAAATTTCATCGTAATCGGCCGCTTTGGAGTCTATAGAAAACATAGACACATTGAGTTTATAAACATAAATATTCATTACATCACATTATATACTAATAAGCACAGAAGACAGGAAAACAAAATGTGTGTGTGTGTAACAATCCTTTTTTTACCTACTTATGCTGATAGCCTTGAGAAGCTATTTCAGCTTCGCCCTAACATTTAGGTGAGCTCACGGGGCTCAAACCGGAGTGTTGCTGACACTGGCCCTAGCAAGAGCAGTGCTTCGCCGAATCTACCACCGGATAGGAAACACGACCCACTGAGATCCGGCGAGAAACTCAGTGGGCTGTCTCTGTGGGTTAATTCGCTCGTCGAGCCCTTCGTCGCAAGCGACGGGTTCGACGGGAACGGTGACCGGTGCTTGTGGTACCTAAAAGCACCGTTAATGGATCGGGTAGATCTGTAATGACGTATTTCGGGCGACGTCGACGACCAACCCTAAACATTCTATCGCATTAAGCAAAACAACACGTTATACCTACTATACTTATATATATTTTAATAACCAAAAAAAATTAGCTTTAGTAATTACTCTATGATGTTGTTAACCCTTTGTTGGGTGTTGTTTAAGTGAACAGCTGATGCAAGTACAAGCTTTCTTCATTTAAGAAGTTTATGTAACATGTAATGGAGGTTATTTTAAATTTTGTACTTTAAGCGGTTACAAACATAATTTAAAAAAAAACTTGTTCACGCATCCATTGTGTAATTTTTATTAGTTCTTAACGTTTTTTTTTTCTCTCAAACACGTTCGAGCCGGATACGTTTTTACTCATCAATCGATATATATCATCGTTTATTATCAAAAGAATCGTGTGTTTTATACGAGTATCTGTAAGTTTTTGTCTATTAGCCTTTTTTGAGCCTACGAAATTGAACCTTGAGACAAGTTAGGTATATTTGAGATTCCAATAAGTGCCAGTGCCCAATGAAAACATAATAATACAATTTAACCTGCTTTCATTAATATTTGGATGTCGTTCTGTAATTTTTTTTATTAATCTTGATCTATATATGAACAATGAATATTGGTGCAAAATTAATGTGTAATAGATCATCTACAATGGCTACTAGAAACGTCATCGATTGGAGCGTAATAGATTTGTCTGGACGAGTACTATTCTTATTCTTTTCTTTCTATCTTTTATTCTTCTCTTTCTTATTATATTCTTACTTTTACATTTTATTTTGACTTTATTACATTATTAGCTGAAAGTAAGTATTGTACTTTTTGACGAAGCTTGTTGCTGATAGCTCTGTTTCTATAATCTGACGAAGCGTGTTGCGGATAATAATATTATGTTTAAAAAAAGTGCTATTTAATTATTGCGAAAAATAAAGAATATAAGCAAGAATAATTTTATTTTGATATGTGGACTGTGAGCTTGTCTGCCTTTTAATGCTATTAAATATATTACATAATTGAATTAATGAAACATATCATCTGAAGGCAAAACGTGAGTACTTCTTTTTTGCTACTTTAAAGGCGACTAAAAAGGCCTAGATTAGATTTCTAAGCTAACTCATTTTTATCACTTCACATAACCCTCACTATCCTCCTTCATTTTGTCGTTCTTGATCGATTTTAGATCGTTAACAGCTGAATATAAATCCAATCACAGTCGCACAGGGTTAGCTACGAAGGAGTGGTGCTGTATGCGTTTTTGTCGCTGCATTTCTGCGTTTTAATTTCGAACGAAAATCACAAGCGATAGCGGGAATTGAAGAATATTTATTTTGAACTATAAAAAAAGAAATCGCATTTGTGTTCCTCCGAGATTCGACACGTGCTAATGACATAACGATCGTAATAAGTAAGCTGTCAATAAAACTCGTATTGCGCTGTGCGTGTCGTTTGGCAGGTTGGTCGTTGTGTCAATAAATTCAACATATCTCGTGTTTGACCTATACTTATACGCTACTTTTATTATGATTACCTACCTACTCATTGAAAAATTCAAGCAGGTGTGGTTTTCAAATACCTAAATCTTTATTAATCGACCCAAAACAGATACCTGAATCTCGCTTGCGACATTTTCGAATTGACGTCAAGGTCACCAGTGTAAGAATTAAGACGAAGGGAAGATCTTACACCGAACGATTGAAATTGTTCGGAAGACTGACAGTCCGAATGCTGTTGTTCGGAACTTGTTTACATGCAGGCTTATCTTGAAAATGTCGTAGGCACGAGATTTAGGCATCTGTCAAATATCTTGTGCTCTATGACAGCGATCGAAAAACTTATTACCCAATGAGCCAAATATATAAATTAAAACAACTTTAAAAAATTGAGAGACAAATCTGTTTGTAAATGTAGTAAGCATTTATTATTACAAATCATAAAATAAATGCTATATTGTATACTGTTTCGATTAATATATATAATAATTGACATCAGTCATATTATTATACCTATGAGATGAGCGTACATACTATTAGCCGGCATTTTCGTCCACAGCCGGTTAATATTAGAGGCCGGGCAAGCCCGTAGGATATTTGTGCCAGAGCCACACTAAAGAGTTCAAAAAGCCGCACTTTGCCAAAGTCTGTTCTATGATGACTACCGCCACATTCTTGATCTTATTTTCATTGAAGTATAATTAGGTCATGCATATGCATATGCTGTTTATATTTTTCTTATTTCTTAATATTGATTGATTATTTTTTTGGTTTACAATAGACAAAATCGCTCGTGCTTATGCCGTAATCCCTATACAAATGCGGTTGCCGTCGGCCTTGTAACGACCGGTTCGTTCGCCGCTTACTTTCGCATTGCATCCACAACCAGCCAGACTCATTTCGGACTTCTAAATAACAACTACGCGTTGTTTCTAACTGTTATTTTCAGAAGACTATGAACGATAAAGCAGCAGAACAATTTTTTGGAACGTCTAACTTAGAGTATCAAAAAACAACTAATTATATTGCAAAAACAATTGGATTTTTCATAAATAAATAAAAGTAATCATAATTGCGGAGAACGGTCTTTCCCAGTGGCGATTTCGTCCAGACAACCTTGAGCTTTGTAAACTAAATCTAGTGTTCAAAAAAGATGAGGCAAGCGTTGAAATATATATCCATTTTTTTATTTATTTATGTATTTATGACACATACCATTGATTATTTAAAAAAATATATATATATATACGTCATCAACCACGAAAACTGTAGTTTTAGGTAGGAGCGTGGTTAATTTTTTTTTAAATGTGATTAAGAGCCTTAAAATTCTTGAATCATGCATAAGACACGTGAAAACCTCGTTTCTTAGTACCGCGAATGAATGCGGCCTGGCCTGCCTTCACTCGGGGTCGCCACTGGTCGTTACGATCACGTCCAACACGACACTATTCATATTGACCTTCACGTGAAATTGAAAATAGACCACCCGATCCGGCTTCAGAACGGAACATTAAAGATCGTTTGCTATATATGCGAGTCATCGACTTCATATATTTACAGTTTAATCTCGATCGAATTGTTCTTGACCACGATAACTGTATTTGAAACATTTATCGTGGCTTCGATGAGCCTTGAGTGCAGTTGTGGAATTTTTTTGGACATTACGCGAATTTTTTTCAGAGTGCTCTTAAAGCAATTAGCCCTTTTTTTGCTTAGATGAGTGGTCCGGTCAGATTAAGACGACTTTGGAATCCAGCATCAATGTCGCTATCCACTGCGCGGAGGACAGAAGTGAATAGAGGAACATAGTCCTAACAAAAGTGCTCAGTAAAGGTCACGACCGTCAGAACTGAGGAATACGACGCACGGAGGAGGAGGGTGGATATGGCTGTATTGAGTGGTTATCGGAGCCCATAGACGTCTACGACGTAAATGCCGCCAGCCACCTCGAAATATGATTTCTAAGTCTCAGTTTTAACAGTACAATGGCAGCCCCACCCTTCAAACCGAAACGCATAACTGCTGGTTAAAATGTGTGAAGCAGTAATGCGTTTCGGATTCGGTCAAATCGACGACACTTCCAGCATCAGATTCACTTTTATTCTATTTTTTTATATTACATATAAATTGACCTTTTGAAGATTACAAAACATTTATACATATTATTTCCAAACTTGATATTCAAAATTGTTTTTTTTTTATGTCGCCAATACTCGTCGTTAACGTCTAGGTAGAAAAAAGTAAAAAATCGGTTAACGAACACGATAACAGATGTTTTTTGAAAAAAATAAAATAAACCGACCAATTTTTATTTATTTATTTATTACAATCAACAAGTCAATAACTGGTAAAGAAAAAAAAAACAGATTATAAACAGAAGATAAAATGGTATTGAATGCTTTTGTCCTTACCTATTTACCTAATTACCTATATGTAGATTTAAACAATATTGAACTATTTTTCTGTATAACTAATCGTTATCCAAATTTTCCTATAGAAAGACAACACGGAAATAAGTAAGATATTGCTCCACACGAACTTTAGCGGTAGTGACGTCATAAGTTACTATTTGCATTCTTTTCTAATTTTATATCTACTTACGCCGTCATATTTAAAATCATTCTTATTTACTCATTAAAAAATACATGAACTTATATCAACATATACGGAGAGTATTTTCTTCAGATTTCGCGAATCGTACACATAATTAAAATTACTTTTACGATTTAATCACGATAAGTGAAAAATGTTTTAAATAGCGGAAATAATATATCTACAATAAAAACGCGAGATTAAGCCGTAAAAGTAGCTTCAATTATAATTTTACGATACAATCAAGAGCGGCAAGAGAGAAATATGTGCATTTCTACATAACAAATATCTTATACTGATTATCTATATATTAATACGTGAAGCAAAAACTTTGTATCCCTTTTTACGAAAAACGCGCGGACGGAGGAGTATGAAATTTTCCACACTTATAGGGAATATAGAGAAGGAGTGCACAATGCTAACATTTTTTTTAAATAATGCATAAAAGATACATTAAATCAATAAAGAAAACATTACACACACTACATACCATGTATTTGACGCACACACGCATGCATACTATTTATTGTCAAACTTTTGTTCTTGACGTCTGTTGTCAAATTGAGAATAGGATTAAATAATGTTTGTCTTTGTTAATATTTTTTATTGTGACGAAATTTGTAATTATAGAAGTATAAAATAGAATCATAATAGTGTACAAACTTACAATTCCAATTAATTATAGTCGAATTTCGACTACTGCGGGACCTCTAGTAATTGAAAATACATGTTTAGTTTATTATTTTTCATAACAAACATTTCGTTAATTTAATCTAATGTATTTCTTATGTAATAAGAAATAAAAATACGTTTACAACGGGCGTCTATACGGTCAATGTCAACCATTATAACGATCCTCATTGACAGGTTCCATGGAAAATTTACGAACATGTTTTGCATGTTTAATGAAATTTATTTTAATGCATGTTTACATTTACGTAATTTTAAACATCTGCATGTATATTATTACCGCTTGTTTATATATAATTATCACGGTCGATAATGTTCGAAGATTATCAGAATCTATTGTGATAATCTTCTAATTTATGTATTGTTAACACCGCAACATATCTGCTGTATCTTTTCCAGAATTTCTGTAAATTAAATGTGGTTGTCTGGAAGAGATCGCTTTTAGCGATAAGACCGCCTGTTGTACGAGTATAATTAATTATCTGCTTGTCGACTGCTTTTAATAATAATTGTGTTTTGGTGTGCAATAAAGTATTCTTTCTCTTCCAGTCTCTCTCACTCTCTCTCTCTCACCCTCTCTCTCTCTCACTCTCTCTCTCACCCTCTCTCTCTCTCTCACTCTCTCTCACACTGTTTGATTTGACGCTGTGCTCGGATGGGGAGAGGGTACATTCCGATTTTCCCACCATTTTTGCCTTTTCCACCATTTTTGCCACCGTAATACGTACGATGAGATTCAACAAAGAATTCGTGACACGCTCCATCTCATTCAGGATAAATTCTGAACCTTGATTAGTGTTTGCTAGGTTTTTTAGTTTCTGTAAACGAAGGTGCAGTCTTAACTTTTATTTATTTACTTCTGAAAATCCGTATTAAGAATGGACTCTGAAACTAAATAGCAATACGAAAATTGAGTAAATATTCCAGGTTATGTTGTATGATTTAGTGAAACATCAATTTGAGCCGCCTCCGGTGTCTCTGGTGACATTTTAGAACCAAAAAACAACAGAATTTTACTAAAAATACATTGTTAATCCTTGTAATTAAACAAAAATGTTTGCAGATATCATCTTTATTAAATTCTTAAACCATTAAATACGACTGTGATAAAATTTGTTAAAGTTGTTGTTGGCAATCTAATTTTAGACTTAATTCTGTTCTAGTACCATCAAGGTACGATAGCTTAAACATTTTTTTTATTGCTTAGATGGGTGGATGAGCTCACAGCCCACCTGGTGCTACATGGTTACTGGAACCCATAGACATCTACAACCTAAATGCACCTCCCATCTTGAAATAAAGTTCTAAGATCTCAGTATAGTTACAACGGCGGCCCCGCCTTTCAAACCGAAACGCATTACTGCTTCACGGCAGAAATAGGCAGGGTGGTGGTACCCACCCGCACGGATTCACAAGATGCCCTACTACCAGTTTCTATGGTTTTCATACAATCAGCGATAGTTCACTACTCAATAGTATTCATTATATAAATAAAACCATCAACCTCTATCGTTACTGTCAAAATCACACAAAAATCAATTACGTAACAACAAAACAGAGAGATACGACACGGACAAGTGAAATTTGTGTGATCATAACGCATGTAAACTTTGCACGTACATTTCTTAAGCTATGTCCACATTATTACGTGCGCGGCGCGCGACTAATTACGTAAACTCGTTTTATTTCGGCGGGTCGTAGGTGTGGCGAGCAGCGGCAGGTCAAAAAATAATGACGAGGCCGCCCGCTCTATCTGAATCGAAATGACATTTAGGTTTTGGAGACGAGATCGCGAACTGATCACGTAAACCAAACAAATTATGTGACCCTGTCTTGTTGACCTATTGAATTTCGTTTCTTGTATAATTATTGTGGGTCATAATGTTTTTTTTATGCACAATCACCATTGTAAACATTTGCGGTTCAACCCAATTTTTGGACAGGTGATTTATGTTGTAACTAGCTGGCCCGGCAAACGTTGTTTTGCCAAATAAATTATTTCTAGGAAAGATAAATAACCTAGATACCGACTGCAGCGCCATCTGCCGGGCTGATTTGTAAATCTAAACCATTCTCGAGTCCACCTGGAAGGTACACAGAAAATTTCATTAAAATCGGTTCAACCTTTTTTTCTATGACTGAAGGATTACTGGTGGCCCGGAGGCCTTTCCAGTTTCACCAGGACAGGTAGGCGAGCAATCGATACAACCGTTTAGGAGTTCAGTGACAAACACACACTCAGAAGAAATATATATTAAGAAGATTATTAAAACAAAAAGAACGAAGAAGTCATGTAAAAAAAAAAGAAGTTGTGAAGGAACATCAAAAGTTGGCTGAAAGAATATTTTTAAATATTAGCACTTGATATATATAAACGTCCGATAATGATAACATTATAATATTAGGTTATTTGTATTCTAATTGTAACTAATTTTAATGTTTATTTCGGCTCATTATGAAAGCGTCTTTTTTAGTATTTTTTTAGACCCAAATTTTCGAGTGTGTTTAGTGTTCTCGCGTCAACTGTCCCTAGCAACATCACTTCTCTCCATCATCATCTCCTTCTTTTTCTTCACCATATCCCACTAAGTGGGGTCGGCACAGCTAATTTTTCTCTTCCATTCTCTTCTATCAGCCGTCTGCTCAACACTCACTCCCCTCTCTCTCTCATATCGTCATTCACACACTCCATCCATGTGTTCTTCGTTCGACTTCTTCCCCCTCTACCTTGCACTACCATTTTCATACATCTCCTAGTAACTTGCATCTCTAAGCATCACATGTCCATACAATTTCATAAAAATCGGTCAAACCGTTTCAGAGGAGTATGGTAACTAACATTGTGACACGAGAATTTTATATATAAGATTAGCGTAAACCTAAACACATTATTTAATATTATGTCTTATTAACGGTAGGCTTTGACCTGGCATTGCTGATGTCCGTGACCGACCGTAACCACTCACCATCGGATGCATCGTATGCACGTCTGCCTATAAAAACCATGGAAAAATGATAATTGCGTCAACATAATTTTTTTTCCACAATTATCAAAATATCTTAATAGCTATTTGATGTATTAAAAATTACATTTTCAGAAACCAGCTTCCTAAATTGCATAATAATTCCTTTTCGTGTTTTTCGTGTGATTGGAATAGATCTCTAATAGATGAGGCCATCTATTATCATACACACGCATTTATACGACTTTCTGGTTTAACATTAATTTGCGTGTTTCAATAAAATGACATTTTATTCTATTTTAAACTATGGTAAGAGATATCATCAAATAATAAATAGGTTGATTTGTTTCGTATCATTCCATATTTCCTGATTGACCGGTTTCTAAATAAAATTAAAAATGAGATTAAAATTAAATTAAAATGTAAAATCAAATATCTTCTAACGTTTTAATTGTATCCAATCATAATTTTAAATCATATTGAGCACATCTTCAATTCATGTGACCACGTAGATGCTCAATTCTTAATATAAACAATTGATTTTAGATATTATATTTTGAGAATGGAGCGGTTTTTTTTTCTACCTATGCTGATAAGCCTTAAGAGGCTATTTCAGTTTCGCCCTAACGTGAGCTCACGGGGCTCAAACCGGAGTGTTGCTAACACTGACGCTAGCAAGGGCAGTGATGCAGAATCTACGGCCGGATCGGAAACGCGACCCAATGAGAAGATCCGGCGAGAAACTCAGTGGGCTGTGTCTGTGGGCTAATTCGCTCGTCGAGCCCTTCTTCGCAAGCGACGGGTTCGACGAGAACGGTGACCGGTGCTTGTGGTGCCTAAAAGCACCGTCCATGGATCGGGATGTGACGTTAATAAACGCTGTATACATAATTTTGTTGTGAAAGCGTAACTATAATTTTATTTGCCACATACTTTGAGATCACAGAAATTTGCCTAATTACCGGGAAAGAAATTTCTACTTAATTACCGGTAGCCTATACGGATTATTCTGGCTTCATCAGGTGTGTAGGCGAGCTCACGGAGCTCAGCTTGAGCTTTGCCATCAATGCCCTAGAAAAAGCAGTGCTTCGTTGAATCTACACCCAGTCACAGCTACGAGGACCATGGTGGACTGGAAGAAGCTGGGCAAATGCTTAGCCGATGCCGCTCCACCAATCCTCCCCTGCGGCCCGGATTCAACTCCATCCCCCGAGGACACAGTCGAATCCATAAACATCATCACGGATCACATCTCTTCCGCGATTATAAGATCCTCAAAAGAAGTCGATGTGGAGGATAGCTTCCACCGCATCAGACTGTCCCCCGAACTTAGGAACCTAACCTAAGAGTTAGAAACGCGGCAATCCGGGCCTACGATCAACTTCCCACGCACTCAAACCGGATTCGGATGCGTCGCACACTGTATTATTATCGAGATCTAGCAGAACTTAATTAAAAATAATACTCTTCTAAATATTCTTAAAACTCCCTTTATTACAAAGGTGTATAACTAAATAACCGATATTGAAAAAAAAAAAAGTGTGTAACACCATACAACACAAGGGAAGTCTCGAAACATAGGTTATGCGTACTAGCACGAGTGTATTGTTTAGTTTTGCTTTATTGCAGAATGCGAACAGGTCTGTTCTTGTCGTTTAAAGTGCTATAATTGATCATTTTTATCGTTTGTTATATCATCGAGGATACGTTAAGGTAAGTTTGAACCTTATAATATTGAAATGTTATTAATTAATAACGTTTTTGCTGTAGTCCTTGAAAAAAAATTTCTTTTTGTATTAGTGTTGACTTTTAAAAATGTATGCAAGTGTATACACCGGGAAATCACTGTTATAGCATTCTACGGTTAATGTTCTTTGAAATTTAGTTGGAATCCCTTGCTCCTATTTGCCCCGCTCATACATTTTTTTTTGTTTTCAGCGCGATGAAAAGGCGAGATATTTTTAATATATGGTTTCCAAGTAATAAAAAAAAGGTCAAAATAACCTTATAATTGAAAAATACTACAATATTATGACATAGAGGACTGTAGAAACCCTCCACGATCACTTCAAATGTTAATAAGTAGTCTTACAGCAAAAATATAATCTAAATGGGAGAAATGTAAGCGAAAATAACAGGGATCAATCTGGATTTAGTCAAACATTTCTGTTATCTTGGAGGCACAAGACATATGCCGAAGAGACAAGAAAACTTTATTTAGTACATTGTTCCTGGTACTACATACCTTCTAGTAGGTATACACAAAATCCTCTCACACTCAATAGAAGTAATTGAAACATGCGTTTTACCTTTGGACCAATTAGCAGAAGAAGCTCAAGAAGCGAACAATAAGGAATATAGGAGGAATCGCGAGTATTTCAGCAGGAATACAAGCAGAATTAACACCAATCGAGACGTACTTAACTTATTTCTGATAGGTTCAGATCTCTATCTTCCAAATCAACAGTGCAAAATAGAACATGGGAGAAGAAACTTACTCGACGGAGGAAGATGGGTAGAAGGTTATGCGAATTTTTTTTAGTCTTTTGAATATATTTAGGGGTGTAAAATATATTTCTTGTGTATTTAGAACAAAGTTGCAGTATTAAAAATAATATTTTTAAAGAAAATAAAGATTAAATGATTTTTATTAATAATTAATGTTATTTATTTATTTATTTAGAAATACGAAATAACATCTAATATTAACATTTTATGACACGTAAAATTAAAAAAAGATAAATTCACGCAAGATTGAATTAAGGTCTGCTAGATTTCGATAATAATACAGTGTGCGTCGTCTACAGCGGGATGTTAAATCTCGCCTAAGCGACGCCCGAAATGAGAATTGGGATAGTTACTTAGAAGGACTCGCGCCCTCTCATCAAGCATACTGGCGACTAGCAAGGACTCTCAAGTCCGAAACTACCGCTACTATGCCTCCTCTCGTACGCCCTTCAGGCCAACCACCGGCTTTCGATGACGATGACAAGGCAGAGTTGCTGGCCGATGCACTGCAAGAGCAGTGCACCACCAGCACTCAATACGCGGACCCCGAACACACCGAGGCAGTCGACAGGGAGGTCGAGCGCAGAGCTTCCCTGCCACCCTCGGACGCGTTACCCCCCATTACCTCTGACGAAGTTAGAGAAGTAATAGATAACCTTCAACCTAAGAAGGCACCCGGCTCCGACGGCATCCGCAACCGCGCGTTAAAACTCTTACCAGTCCAACTGATAACAATGTTGGCTACCATCTTAAATGCCGCTATGACGCACTGCATCTTTCCGGCGCCGGCGGTATGGAAAGAAGCGGACGTTATCGGTATACACAAGCCGGGAAAACCGAATAATGAAACCGCTAGTTACCGTCCGATTAGTCTCCTCCCAGCGATAGGCAAAATTTACGAACGGCTCCTTCGGAAACGCCTCTGGGACTTCGTTACCGCGAATAAAATTCTAATAGACGAGCAGTTTGGATTCCGCGCCAAACACTCGTGCGTACAACAAGTGCACCGCCTCACGGAGCACATCTTAATAGGGCTAAATAGGCGTAAACAAATCCCGACCGGCGCCCTCTTCTTCGATGTAGCGAAGGCGTTCGACAAAGTCTGGCACAACGGTTTGATCTACAAACTGTACAAAATGGGAGTGCCAGACAGACTCGTGCTCATCATACGAGACTTCTTGTCGAACCGTTCGTTTCGATATCGAGTGGAGGGAACTCGTTCTCGTCCCCGTCATCTGACTGCCGGAGTCCCGCAAGGCTCCGCACTCTCCCCGTTACTATTTAGTTTGTATATCAACGATATACCCCGGTCTCCGGAGACCCATCTAGCGCTCTTCGCCGACGACACGGCTATCTACTACTCGTGTAGGAAGATGTCGTTGCTTCATCGGCGACTCCAGATCGCAGTAACCACCATGGGACAGTGGTTCCGGAAGTGGCGAATAGACATCAACCCCACGAAAAGCACAGCGGTGCTATTCAAAAGGGGTCGCCCTCCGAATACCACTTCGAGCACCCCACCCCCCAATAGGCGCGTAAACACCTCCGCCGTTAGCCCCATCACTCTCTTTGACCAGCCCATACCGTGGGCCTCGAAGGTCAAATACCTAGGCGTCACCCTCGACAGAGGGATGACATTCCGTCCCCACGTAAAAACGGTACGCGATCGCGCCGCGTTTATACTAGGACGACTCTACCCAATGCTTTGTAGACGAAGCAAACTGTCCCTCCGTAATAAGGTAACCCTCTACAAAACTTGCATACGCCCCGTCATGACGTATGCAAGCGTAGTGTTCGCTCACGCGGCCCCCACCAACTTGAAACCCCTTCAGGTTATACAATCCCGATTCTGCAGGATAGCCGTCGGAGCACCATGGTTCCAGAGGAACGTGGACCTCCACGATGACCTGGAGCTCGACCCCGTCAGTAAGTATCTACAGTCGGCATCGCTGCGCCACTTTGAGAAGGCGGCACGACATGAGAACCCTCTCATCGTAGCCGCTGGAAATTACATACCCGACCCAGTAGACCGAATGGTAAACCGTCGACGTCGCCCAAAGCACGTCATTACGGATCCTCCTGATCCATTAACGGTGCTTTTAGGCACCACAAGCACCGGTCACCGTCCTCGTCGAACCCGTCGCTTGCGACGAAGGGCTCGACGAGCGAATTAACCCACAGACACAGCCCACTGAGTTTCTCGCCGGATCTTCTCAGTGGGTCGCGCTTCCGATCCGGTGGTATATTCTGCGAAGCACTGCTCTTGCTAGGGCGGTGTTAGCAATTCTCCGGTTTGAGCCCCGCGAGCTCACCTACACAAGCTAGGGTACGCTGAAATAGCCTCTCAAGGCTATCAGCATAGGTTGGAAAAAGAAAATCTATGGAGCGGAATCGCGACCCACTGAGAAGATTCGGCGAGATACTCAGTGGGTTGTGTCTGTGAGTTAAGTTGTTTTGGTTTGAGGGTGGGACACCAATTGTACTGTAAAAACTGAATGCATACGCAAGGTAGGCGGCATTTATATTGTTCATGTCTATGGGTTCCTGCACGATAACCGTACTTGTAGAACTCGACAAAGAGTTCGACGTGCAACCTAACCCATGCATCAGCCCGCTGAGTTTCTCGCCTGATCCTCTCAGCGGGTTGCGATTCCGTTCCGGTAGTAGATTCATTCGCGAAGTAGCTGCTCTTTAGTTGTTAGATCTCCTTCGGAGGCGCTCGGGCACCTGTTAGCAAATCAAACCCCTCCTGGCAGAGCCTTTGCTCGCCTACCTGTCCTGGTGAAACTGAAAAGGCCTCCGGGCCACCAATACACCTTCAATCATAAAAAAAGGGTTCCGGCAACCACTTAACGCCAGGTGAGCCGTGAGCACGTCCACCTGTCTAAGCAATAAAAAAAGGCTTGAAATCCAAGTCTTAATTGTATTGTATGATTGTTTTCACTTTTCTCCTGAAACTATTCAACACACCTGATAATGTTCACCGTTGCTTAGACACATCAGTGTTTCCAGGGTCGCCTCCAAGCCATTGCCTCCGACTGAGGATTCCTCAAACCTTGTTTACGACACCAAAACTAAAATCAGGTTTCTCATGAATAAAATGTAAATAAATAGTGTGTATGAAGACAAACAAAATGAAATAACATCGTTGCGTTTCAAAACTGGAGCAACGCAATCGCAAAATCGACGCATCAGCGTATTGAAACATGTATCTGGTACAGTGTATATCGCAACCGATCAATTTGTGTTTGGTCTGGTGCAGCATTTTAAATAGGCAGTCGCGCGTTACGGCTTTGTATCCGCTCCTTAATACACGAAATAATCGCAAAAAAAAAAAAAAAACTCTAAACAACCTTTCGTAATGCACAACAGCCAATAACATTGACCGTATTAGTTAAGAAATAAGTGAAAAATTTACAAAGAGTACGTACGTTATAAAGTTAAGGATTTTTTACTAGATGCCACTACGTGGGAATGAGGCGTTCGCTCCTGGCCTTTTCATTTTTCATTATTATTATTATTTATTTGAATTGTATTTTTTTGACTTGTTTTTTGGTATAATGTAAATATGTTTTCTTATTTAAAAAAAGAAAAGAAAATATTTGATAAAATCCAAAAAAAAAAAAAAAAAGCCCGCTGAGTTTGTTTCGCCGGTTCTTCTCAGGACTGTGGCTTTTTTGGAACCGGTGGTAGAGTTAACATTTTCTTTTACATTTTAACATTCAACAATAGTGTGTTTTTGATGACATCCAAGTTGAAATAAATGATTTTGAATTTGAATTTGAATTTGTACCGAATGCAACGTGAATGAAATGACGGAATCATTTTTTTGTTGTTGTTTAATGCACATAAATATTAAAAAACCGATAACAATTAATACAATTTTATTCACTGCATGTTTGTCTAAATTCTCCTACTTTAAAACGCAATAATTTTTATTTTATCCTTAAAAATGTTTGAAGGTAAATAATTACATTCAAAAAAACAGCGCCAGATATAATTCATGATTGTTATTTGATAAGCTACAGCTATTTTGCAGATTACTCGTTTTTGTTTTTAAAAATATGTATTATTATTATTATTTTATTTGCTTCGATGGGTAGAGGAGCTCACGACCCACCTGGTGTTAAGTGGTTATCGGAGCCATAGACATAGACATCTACAATGTAAATGCGGCCGCCCACCTTGAGACATGAGTTATAAGGTCACACTTTTAACAGTACAATGGCTACCCTACCCTTCAAACCGAAACGCATTACTGCTTCACGGCAGAAAGATGCAGGGTGGTGGTACCTACACGCGCGGACTCGCAAAACGTCTTACTACCATTAATTACACAAATCATAATTTTGCGGGTTTGATTTTTATTACACAATGTTATTCCTTCACCGTGGAAGTCAATCGTGAACATTTCTTAAGTACGTATTACATTGCAAAAATTGGTACCCGCCTGCGGGATTCGAACACCGATGCATCGCTACATATGCACCGGACGTCTTATCCTTTAGACCACGTCGACTTTAACTTCATTTGTGTTGGACTAATCAGGGTTAAATTACCGTCAGTCAGCGTGTTCTCGTCTGGTACGTGTGGCTTGTGGCTAAATTTGAAGCGAATAGAAATAACCTAAGCCAAAGCGTCTCCACTGCATACTTCAACAATGAGAACGAAATCCCACCCTAATAGGCAATTGATTACCAAAATCGCCACTAAATGTTAAAGAATAACTCCGACATCCTCATCAACAATACCAGCACCTGTATCTGAGAGTATCGAAGCCGCATTCCTGTGTAAGCTGATACCGAAACACAGACACCGAAATAAAACGTGAAAGAATGGAAGCTCTAAATACATTAATTGTTTTGTAATTACAACTCATTTAGTAAATGAGATATGGTGACCGTTTGCGGGTACCGTAATTACACATAAGAATGTACATTAACAGTGATTGTTGTAACCGTTTACCAGCTTGTAATTGTTCGTCTGTAATGTTTAGACTGTTTACAAGATGGAACATTGCAGGTCAACTCTGATTTCGAACTAAAATTATTTACGACATGATTGAAAACGCCTTAGTAAAGACGCTCTCTTTCTTAGTTGGATTCAATAGAGCTAATTTCGAATTAAATATCTAAGTTTATCATTTTAAAAATTATATGTATAAATACATTTATTACATACACGAGGACAAATTTTATCGAAATTTTCATATTCAAATCCGGCATACAGATAGGCACCAATATTTATATGTTCACGAATTACTTCTATGATGAAAGAGTGACGCAATAAAAGAGATGACATTGTGTGATTTATATTCGTATTTTTTTTTAAATTGCTGTATTTATTTTAAATAATCTTTAGACTATATTTTAAATGTCGTCAGACACCAAAAATTTTTTTCTGGGTGAAAAGATGTTGATGATTTATTTGTATTTGAGTTCTCGTCTCATACATACCATTTAAATTTTATCAAGATCTGACCAGTAGTTTTTTTACGAATACTGCATATTTAAATGACATTGTCGATGTTCTCGTCTTAAATATTTTGTTAACATTTTGTATTATTTATCACATAAAATGATTCTATAGCTACTCGTAAAAAAATATAGCATTCGTGTGAAGCGCTCAAATTGAAATAGCTTGAGAGCACACATATATATTGGCCTTCAAATAAAAGAATGTTTGTTTGTACAAACAGCCGTTCCATCACCGGATCGTGACCACATATTCACCGTAGTATTTATCGCCACGTCACGTGCGGATTAAAACGAGGCTACAATTTTATATTTATTGTGTCCTTTATACATTGAAAAACCACGTATGAACGATTCAAGGCTGAACAGAAATGTATAAAAATAATAATAATAAATGGGAATAAATCACGCACGATGATATGTGTGTTTAGTGCGAGTTTCTTAACGTTATCGATAGCGCAAAAGTTAAGCCAAATTTGTATGCAGTTGGAACAGCGCCCCTAGCGGCAAACGTAGGCAAACGATCCCATTCCATACAAATATGAGGTAACTTTTACGCTATCGAGAACGTTAAAAAATTCGCACTAAGCACACTGGCCCCAATTTAGCATTTCATGTGCTATAGGCATCAAAGACTGATAAACATACTTATATAAGTTTTAAATATGTACATATATAGATAATAAACACCCAGACAAAGAGCAAACAAACCTATTCATCAAATAATGTTTGCCCCCCCCCAAGTGGGTATCGAACCCACGAACCTCGGCGCCACAGTCCAAAGCCGCTAACTACTGCTCAACCGAGTCAGTCAGCCAATATGATGAGTTTTAAAGAAACAAACATCAGGTCGCATATGATATGATTTCCACTATTCGATTGAAAATTTCAAGCTATAATTGTATTTATTTCTCATGTAGTTTATATGTACATATTTTCATATATATTATCATATCACATTGCCTTATATCATATTACATTTAAAAGTTGATTTAAAAACAAAATTATTGTTAATTTTAGCTTAGAGATCGATCTTCGAAGGTAAAAACAAAAATAATATAAACGAATATACACTGAGAGGGTTTTTTTGTAAAAAATCAAAGATCATTTTGTGTTTCTGGCTGTCAAGATTCATTAAAATAATTACTTTTTGTTTTGGAGTTCTCACATTATGCTCTAACCAAGCCGAGAATACTTTTCATATTAATTACTTAATTAATTTTCACTTATGATGATTACGTACGTGGCTTGATTATGTCAGCTATCACTGTCGGCTGAAGTCGCGTTGTATCATATTCCATTTTATAATACATTCCTTTTTTCAATAAACTAAACTTGTGATTAAATTCAAATTATTTGTGATGTTTATTAAATAAATAATTACAGTAAGATCAAGCTTGCACGTATACTATAATAACAAATTTCATGACATCGATTAATCGATAATTCCCATATGCGATTTAGCCCATGTAGCGTTTTTGGAACGAAGTTCCTTACGGCAGGCTTGGAGGGGATAGGGATTTTGCTGCGCGACCGAACTGAAAAAAATGTGACAGTAAAACCGTAAGAAAAAATCCGTGGAAAAAAGTGCGTGGAATAAAACCGTTAAATGAGACGTGCGCAGGCGCGACAGTCGCATACACAAGCGTATAGTGTATAATACCTTTCTCTTTCTCCCTCTTTCTTTTCGTTCTCTCATCCATTCTCTTTCTATTATTATTATTTCTATTTTTCTATTTCTATGTAATTTTATGTTGTCAAACAAAAATAAACAGACATATTTTGTTATTTTAGTTGATAATTTGAATTACGATGTTTTTGTTATTTTAAGTAATTTATTATTTCCTAAAATACTGAATTTCCTAAATTACTTTCTTGTACTTAAATAAAAACTAATCAGCAAAATTTAAGAGAAAAATCAAGAAAACCTACATAAAATTGAGCACGATTTTTTTTGCAATTTGTGTCGATTCTACATTAGCCGAAGGAACTTCGTTCCTACCTGGTGTCCCACGACACCACATAATTACTTTTTATTATTTTTTATTGCTTAGATGGGTGGATGAACTCACGGCCCACCTAGTGTCAAGTGGTTACTGTAGTCCATAGACATCTGCAACGTAAATGCGCCAACCACCTTGAGATATGAGTTCTAAGGTCTAAGTATAGCTATAACGGGTGCTCCACCCTTCAAACCGAAACGCATCACTGCTTCACGGCAGAAATAGGCAGGGTGGTGGTACCTACCCATGCGGACTCACAAGAGGTCCTACCACCAGTAATTACGCAAATTATAATTTTGCGGGTTTAATTTTTATTACACGATATTATTCCTTCACCGTGAAAGTCAATCGTGAACATTTGTTAAGTACGTATTTCATTAGAAAAATTGGTACCCTCCTGCGGAATTCGAACACCGGTGCATCGCTAGATACGAATGCACCGGACGGCTTATCCTATAGGCCACGACGACTTCAAATTCTTTTGGATTCTTACAAAATGTCTAACGGTCACCATTCATTTTAATATTTAAAAATATTGGGCCGCCTATATTTTGAACACATACATACATACTTAATGCCTTTTAACACACTTTCGAATAGCTTTTTTAAATAATTTCCAATCCCTTTGCGTTCTTTACTCAGTTTTCTTTTTATTTTCAGACGATGCAACCCATGGCTTATGGACGTAAAATGTGACAGTTTTACATGCAACCATAAGTTTAACTCGAACGTGTGAGACCGAAGTGAAACCGACCGCTGTTAGTGCTAGTGTTGTTATACGGACGGACTTTTTACTATTGGGCTGTTTTGCCTTGGTGAGTTTTTTATATTTTTACACACTTTTATTAGTTCTAAAACGCCTTGTCGTTCAACAAACCGCGTCCGAACCCCGAATGGGGCAGGGCTCATCCGAAGCAGACCGGGAGAAACGTGACGCGAGTCACGCGGACTACATATTATGTACAAATCTACGCGTCACCCTGCCCCGGACCAGTGAGTCCTTATCATATAATAGTTAAATCAAGACGCGATGATTTATTTTTCCTTAGCAAAATAGTTTAATAATCAACTATGTCAAATCTAATTGGTCTTATTACAGAAGACATCAACTCAAAAAAATATAACATAAGAATTGGATTGTTGGAACATTAGTAACTTTCTTGAAATTGGGTCCTTTTACAAGACTTTTCATGCGAATGCGTAGCTATTTATTATGTATAACTACGTAACAATTAGCCAGTTTCTATTAAATCTTTCCGAAACTAAGCATTGCATATATACAATATAAAGCATCTTCTATTGTTCGTTATACGGGATTTAAAAGTCCCAAATTGCAGATTAGAGTCAAGTCTAGACATTAAATCTGAAATCTTCTACAGGCCTGCTTTCTTTCTACTGCTTAATTACATTGTAATCGAAATAAAAACTTTTTAATGAATTCAAACATATTTCATACTATTCAGCCGGTCGCTTTTTATGTCTCACTACGCAATTAGTTAATAACATTATTTGAGCACTTTTCGAAATATTTATATCATTAGTTACGTTGACTAAAAAGATGACGCTGCATTTAACACTTTCTATTTAAAAAAAAAAAGATAAACGTAAAACATACAATTTGAACAGTCGGCTATTTTATATAGAGTTTGTAATTACACAAAATGACGATAGGTCATTTATTGGTCCATGGACCGTGATGGGGCTGTTCCGGGCGTGTCGGATGTCATTACAACGCGACCTTGCTCCACGGTGACAAGGCCATAGACATGTCGACTATTTCACACGCCATTATCAGTGGATTACGTTTTCGTGATGCTACAATGCTATAAACAAAATTGTTTCTGGTATCTTTTAATGGCCAACATTCAAGAAGCAGTTGTAACATTATCGTGTTGGTTTCTCGAATCTTCTCAGAGAACTATTACGCTTTTTGTAGCCACTGGTAGACTTTACTGTTAAATGATAAAAGAAATTCGAATCAAATCCTTTTGAATTTTCACAGAAAAGTTGTTTGGTTTAGGTCATCAATTACTAATTTCAAAAAAATCCAGGTTTGAACTATGAAACTATAGCACAAAATTGCGATTGACGTAATTTTATGAACATATTGTTGTTAGTTAAGTAAGTCGTATTTTTGGTGCAACATTTATTATTTATCTATCTGCTCCCCATTTTTGAGCTCCTGTTTTCAGCTCATACAGATGGTAAAGTCGACTAACCTACTCTCTTTCGACATCTAAGCGACCACATAAACAATGATGGTTCGCATTGAAGTATTTAATGTATCCAGTGATCACGTAAAACCAGTTTTCTTTCTTGCTTCTATATGATCCTAATTTGAGACGGTTAATAAGTCCATCTATATTGCCTCCCACCTTGAGGCATTTGTAGTTAAAGCTTTACAATGAGAGTACTTAGCGTCAGAGATTATCCGAGAAACTGGGCGATAAGCTTGTTTATCAAACGCAGCAATATACGTAAAAATTGACCCAGGTAAAATCGAATCAATAAAACGAATGCTGTATCAAAATCGAGACGTAAGTGGCGTGAGAACTTTAAAAACCGTGAACCATAATTTAATAAGTGATTGGTTGATTCATTAATGGCGGAATCCCGTTTGAGGAATCGGTACAATCTTCTATAAATAACGCTACTTTAGAAACCATTTTATGTCAATAAATTTCGTTTGACTTCATGATTTAAAATGAACGTATTGTATTAAACTTGAAACTTGTAAGTGAGTATCAGTAGAATAGCTGTAGTATCTTAATTAGCACTACTCTGTGGTATTCTCGTCCTTCTCTCTACGGGGGTAATGTCATTATTTGCGCACCAAGCTTCCGGGGTTAATCGAAAATCATTTTTTATTGCCCTTGTAGGCAGACGAGCATATGCCCCACCAGATTGTGAGTGGTTATTGTCGAAAATTTGACGTTAGCAATGACACGGGCAGAGCTTAACTGCCAAAAAGGATCTAATCAAAATAATGGGTTTGTGTAGCTATAAACATTATGAATTCCACTTGAGACATGAGATCTATTTTCGAAAATTTGTCGACTTAATTTTAGTTTAAATATGTATATTTTTTTGCGACGCTTCGGTGAAATGAGTGCCGTGAGAACGTAAAACACTTCAAAACAACTGCTCACAAGCACTCTTAACTTTTTTAAAGAACTCTTCATACAATTAGTTATTTACTTTTTAAATAATTTCTTAAAATACTTTATAATTTATTTATGACAGAGTATTGTAATATTTACAAAAGCTTAATTATTAAAATATGATTTTTACCTACTTCGAAAATATGACTTAACTTTATTGTATACTAAGTGATCATTAAGTCAATAAGAAATACTCTAAAAACATTATATTTTTTTATCCTAATTAGATTCTTATAGCAATGTCAAGGCTCAGAGCTATTATTTTCATAATAAAAAAGTGTGACGTCATACTAGTAACTGTTATTAATGCGAGTGATATTGCTTTCAACGTCAATACTGTGTGACGTCATAATTCTGTAACCCGATCTTATTTGTCACATCGTACGAATAGAACTATACGCAATTATCTTCTATACATTAATACATTTAGCTACTCTTCCAAAGCTTCTTTTGGTTCTAAGAAGTGATACACTGAAATGTCTCGAGGCATTATCGTATTTTTTGGGTAGTATCGTGTGACGTCACACGGCCCACTGAGTGGGTCGCGTTTCCGATCCGGTAGTAGATTCTGCGAAGCACTGCTCTTGCTAAGGCCAGTGTTAGAAACACCTCCTGGTTTGGGCCCCGAGAGCTCACCTACACGCTAGGGTAACGCCGATATAGCCTCTCAAGGCTATCAGTATAAGTAGTAAAAAAAAGTGACGTCACACGTGCGTGTGGCGGGCGGCGGCCGTGTAATGTGCCCGGAGGCGAACCGAGCCGTGGGAGCGGCGAAAGTGCGGGATATAACCGAGGAGGAAGATGCACACGATGCACGTTCGCTGTCGTATACATAATCGCACATGTGTGTGTAGGTATGGACAACTTAGCTGAACGCGTTCGTGGTCTTGTAGCATCACACGTGTCCCTGAAGTCTGAAGTCGTAGGCTCCATGATAATCAAGGACTTGTCCGTTTCCCTTTGTAGAGTGATATGCACTGAACTATCTTCTTTCTGTTATGTGTTTAACTTCTTTGGGTCTGGGAAAACGATCTTTTTTTTAAACCTACCTAAGCTGAGAGCCTTGAGAGGCTATTTCAGCGTAACCTTAACTAGTAGGTGAGCTCACGGGGCTCAAACCGGAGTGATGCTAACACTGACCCTAGCAAGAGCAGCGCTTCGCAGAATCTACCACCAGATCGGAAACGCGACCCACTGAGAAGATCCGGCGAGAAACTCAGTGGGCTGTATCTATGGTGTAATTCGCTTGTCGAGCCCTTCGTCGCAAGCGACGGGTTCGACGAGGACGGTGACCGGTGCTTGTGGTACATAAAAGCACCGTTAATGGATCGGGAAGATCCGTAATGAGGGAAAACGATAACTTAGTCGACTCACACTGAAACTTTTAGATGATCTTTTGATTTTTCATACTCTCACGAATTTTCTGTGCAGATTGGATTGGAATAATATTTACAAATTTTCGTTTTTGGCATCGGCATGTTATTTTAGTTTTTCGTTCAATTTTTCTTTTGTCTGAGCCACAAGTACTTTCACTTGGACCGTCAACTAATGGCGTGGATGGAGGATTGAAGAAGGCATTAGGAAAAAGAAATTCCAAGTTTTATTGTCTTTTACATAAAAATTCACGTGACAATGCTTTACGTATTTGAATTAACGTAATTTAATATTACCGCACGTCATAAGTGACAAACAAATGATAATCGTATGTAATACATACACGTTACGATTGAAATCACAATCGACAAGTCTTGTAAAACTGAAATAGAACCGACCGCGCATAACGAAGGCGCATTGGAGCCTGGACCGGTTCATGCATACCGGAACCAATACGAATTGCAAACTTAAGCGCTTGCCTTTCACGTAATAGCACAAAACCAAGTTGGTTTTGTAAGTACGCTGTGAATACATACGGGTTAGTACCGCCATTCTCCTTACTCGTACAAAATGATACGTCCGAATTTGAAGGGTACAAATAAATTTATATTTAGATACCATATCAGCGACGGGTTCACGTGACGGTATCTATGTAAGCTCCTGTGATGACGTTCATCCAATGATCCGAATTCGAACCGCAGTGACACTTTAAACTTTAGAGCAGGGGTGGGCAAATATTTTGATAGTCGAGCCGGACCACATTGCAGATGAAAATTTGACCTCGGACCAAACAGTTTTTTTTTCTAATTTTAAGTATAGTTTTTGCTAAGGATGTCAATTAATGAATTTTAAAACCAACATTTTTTGAATCAAAATATTTATTTATCAAGTCATTTGAATAAAAAAATTGAAAAGAAAATTTATGTTAGACAAAAACTAATATTTGTGTTTATAATAATAATATATACAATGCTTCACGTACCAGACAAAATTCTACGGCCGCCATTTACCCAGGCCTGCTTTAAAGCCATGTTTATCTGCCGAGAGCAGTAAGGTTTTCCGGTTCGAAGTGTGGGACAGCCGGTTACAAGCAAATTGAGACTTCCTGAGACTGTGTGGGCTAGCGATAACGATTAAGCACCAACCTAGTCCCTCACGGATTTACCCATCGGACCAATAAAATAAAAACCTAAAGAATAAAATTATTTTCCGATTTTTTAACCTATCTCTGTCGTGAAGCAGTAATGCGTTTCGGTTTGAAAGGCGGGGCAGCCGTTGTAACTATAAGTATACTGAGACCTTGGAACTTATATCTCAAGATGGGTGGCGCATTTACGTTACAGATGTCTACGGGCTCCAGTAACCACATAACACTAGGTGGGCTGTGAGCTCGTCCACACATCTAACCAATAAATAAATAAATAAAGATCAAATCAAAACATAGCACTCGTTCTAAATTTATCTTTTTCATGGAGTATGCAAACCGTGTTCAAATCTATACACATTTCTATGTATAAGTACTTTACAGTTCTCACTAGTCGCAGTAAATGCTTTATTTATATTCCTTGCATCCAGTAAGTGCGAGCAAAGGCGACTCTCAGTGGAAAGCTAGCCGACCCACATCAAATCGAACCTGTTTCCGTTTTATATAACACACGCTCAGTTTTCGACGTCAAGGAATATTCCAAGATATTTATTATCTTCGCGAAGTAAAATAAGTGAAAAGTAAGGTAGCAAGTAGTACTAAGTAAGGGCAGTATTTTTATCGATCTTCGCGACTCGTAGATAATATGTAATTTTAAAACTAATTTAAAGTTAGATCTCGTGTATTGTAATTGTAATTACATTATTACCGACGTCTCGGTACAGTACTTGACAGTTTTCGTAGTCACGAACGATTAGTGTTGTTCGTCAATGTTTGAATATTATTTACAATATACTATTTATTTAATTAGTGTGATCGGAAAAATCACAATTAACTTGAGCTATTTAATCAAAACGTAATATGTAATACAGAAACATTATTTCCGAGCGACAACAATAACACAAAATATTTATAAAAAATCTTTGTAAATTTTAAATTCAATTTAGTTTAGTTCTTTCGATTATGAAGTGTTGATATAAGTACATACACTTGTACATACACTAGTTACGTAAATAAGGCAGATGAGTTTTCTAAAAGTCGTTAACGCATAAGAGGCATCTCGCCAACTGAATGGACTTACCTACATGACAAAATTAAACAATAAACTCATTTTTTTTCCTACCTATGTTGATAGCCTTGAGAGACTATATCAGCGTTGTCCTAGCGTGTAGGTGAGCTGTCGGGGCTCATACCGGAGGTGTTGCTAAAACTGGCCCTAGCAAAGGCAGTGCTTCGCAGAATCTACCACCGGATCGGAAACGCGACCCACTGAGAAGATAGGGCGAGAAACCCATTGGGCTTAACTCATAGCTATGTGAACTAAACTGTGACAAAAGATATATTTGTATGTAACTTCATTTGTAGAGGACACGTCTATTTTTGGAGACCAATGTAAAAAAACACGTCACAAATCACTTTTCGAGACACCAACCAGGACAAATCGAACGAAGAACAAATTGACGATAACACTTCTTGGAGCAACGACCTCGAATTCAGCAAAAAACAAATATAACCGCAAATTAAATAATACGACTTGACAATTACGTAGATTGCTTTATGAAACAGTATATAATCACTACATTCTATCTTGTAGACTTCTAAAAATTTTAACAACTGATTGATATCTCAATGTACAATATTAAAAATCAAATTATAAATGTAACCACTTAAGTGAAATTTGAAACTGTTTCGAATCATACCATATAAATAGAATAAAGAATGCTAAAATTTTTATCGAAAAATTTAAATCAAATATCGGTTAGATGTAAATTCTCTCAAATATTTACGTACCAGTAAACAATTAACATGCTACAACATAGAAAGCTTCTCAACACACCGATAAATCTTCATCAGATCTGCTTGCTAATTGATGATGTTGCGCAATAAAAACTTGAATATTCGCTTCGAACGCCCATCGAGATACCAGGACATCAGAAAGTAGATAGAAGTAAAAATACCGAATATAGCTTGCTTGCTTTCCCGCGTGTCGGCAAGTTGTCAGCTGCGCCTCGCCAACGGGACGCGTGGCCATTGCACCTCAAACCAGAAACGAGGTGAAAACACTACGTTTTAACTCGAACAAGTTACCAAGAAATTCTTAAATATATATTTTTACATAAATAATCTTATGAAATGTTTTATTAACAAACAAACGCAACTGCCTGGAGACGTTCGACATTTTGTTTTATTGAAATTATAATTTCACTCTAAATTTCGTATGCTCTGTGGAAATATTTTAGCACGTACATAAATAAAGTTTTAAAATGTTTTATAGTATTACAAATGTTAAATAGATTTATCAGCAAATGACCGACGGTCACAATTTGCGTAAGCTTTCAAAAAAAAAAAAACACGATTACAAACATATCTACGGAATTCGTGAAGGAGTCTTTAGCGGATTTCAATAGAACATTTCTCGTATTGCAAAAATAGTTGTTTAAATAGTGAAATCGGCTATTTGCTGTCGTGCATCGTGTTTCTAGCTCGTGATCCTCTCATTTTCTATCCATCGTATGTAACATGTGAAAATTATCTTTCGAACAGTTTGTACACTAGGTGATCCTTGGATAATTCGACAATAATTAGCGCGGACAAACGGGCTCACGGTTTGAAGACCACCATGGAAACCGAACTGTCTAATAATATCAATATCAATCATCAACAATAATATCAATCAAGAAATAATATCTTGATTTATTTTTGTGGTCTATCACATTAGAATTTGCCATTCATTTTGCTATATGTTAAGTTACAATTATGCAAACTAAATCTATATATAATTTCATTCTGGGTTAATAGAAAGAAAGCTTCGATCGAGAATCAAGAGTCTTATAATAAACATAAGGCGTTTGATTATAATGAAAATAAACTTTACTATGAGATCTTTGAAAGCAAACCAATTGCATGGGTGGACGAGTTTACGGCACACCTGGTGTTAAGTGGTTACTGGAGCCCATAGACATCGACAACTTAAATACGCCACCCACCTTGAGATACAAGTTCTAAGGTCTCGGTATAGTTACAACGGCTGTCCCACCCTTCAAACCGAAACACACTACTGCTTCACGGCAGAAATAGGCGGGGTGGTGGTACCTACCCGTGTGGACTCACAAGAGGACCTATCACCAGTAAAAACAGGGGAACGAACACACGGCCCATCTAATGTTAAGTGGTTACCGGAGCCTTCGGAAATCACAACGCCACTCATCTTAAGATTATAGGTTTGTGTGTAAGACATCATAACTTGAATTATATGCGATGTTATATTTTTTCATCGTGAAAGTCATATTCGTGAACGCGAACCAAGTAAGTATTCCAATAGAAAAAAATTATACCTGTCTGTGGGATTTGAACACCGACCTAGTCGTATCGCTCGATACAAGTACACCGCGGTAACCGTACTCGTCGGACTCGGCAAAGAGTTCGACATGCAACCTAACCTAAACATCAGTCCGCTGAGTTTTTCGTCGGATCTTCTCAGCGGGTCACCATTCCGATCCGGTAGTAGATTCAATCGCGAAGCAGCTGCTCTTCAGTTGTTAGGTCTCCCTTAAAGGCGCTCGGGTAACTGTTATCAAATCCCACCCCTCCTGGCTGGGCCCTTACTTGGCCACCTCCGGGCCAAAAGTGATCCCTCAAGCATAAAACACTGCTTAAACGAGCAGTGTTCGAGCGAAAGTGATTATCACATACTATACCTGTAGATCAATATAAGTATTAGAATTTTAATGGAATTCCTAATGGCATTGACTCACTTGGATAATTGAAACTGGTTTGAGATTTATTCAATTAATACGAAAGTTATATAGTATGTACATATAGTTGATTATAAAAAAACTCTAAAACTAGAATTCCGCGTTTTACTTATTTCTATAGAATATAATTAAAAAAAAATAACTAAATCAGAGGACACTTAATTGAATGGGATATTGAAAATTCAACCTCCAAGAAATGTTCAAATTGTCCGAAATATCAGAATTTTTTAAATAACAAATATTACATTCCATTATTTGCATTACGTGAGAAGCAGTTATTATGTTTGTCACTGAACTCCTCCTAAACGGCTGAACCGATTTGTATGATTTGTTTTGTACGCATTTCAGTCACCTGGATGGTTTAGATTCACAAATCAGCCCGGCAGATGGCGCTGCAGTCGGTAAAAAGGTTATTTATCTATACTAAAACTAAACGGCTTGATCGACTAGAATGAATTTTTGCAGGACAACGTCTGTCCGCTAGTATTCATGTGAAACAGTAAATAGTTCCGTTGCAATGTACATTTATCTATTTTAAGCTATGCACTGGATACGTATCTTTGTTTTTCTTAATATTTCGAAATACATAATAATAATTTTGAAACATACCTTGACTTTTAAATCACTGTACGTAGACGAGATTAAAATAAATGTAAATTTATATCATTCAGTTTCCAAGACGCAAATTCAACAATTTAATAAATTAAAAGGAATATTTTACAATTTAATTCTACGATCTATTTTAGGAGGAATTTCATAATTGCATTATGAAACACGTCAACGGCTAGTAACAAGAAATTTTATTTATCGAAAACTAGAACCGTTCACTTTCATTTGCACTCTCTTGGATTCTTACAACTATCTAATATATACTATATGTATTTAGAATTGGGATCGTGGCGCGTAAAATAAAACTATTCCACTGTTGCACTTTTATTGTTCTCTTCCAAAATCTTCTCTGTTATTACGAGTATAATTAAAAATTTACTGATACCTTTTTACGCCTTACTCCTTTAACCATCTTCGTCGTCTTGTTTTCTCTGTCATTCTCTATTTTTTCTTTCTTACCATTTTCTCTTACTCGCATCTTAACGGTTCATTCCACACTCTTTTTTTATTTTTTTTCTGCCTATGCTGATAGCCTTGAGAGGCTATTTCAGCTTCACCCTAACGTTTGTAGGTGAGCTCGCGGGGCTCAACCGGAGTTGCTAACACTGACCCTATCAAGAGCAGTGCTTCGCAGAATCTACCACCGGATTGGAAACGCGATCCGCTGAGAAGATCCGGCGAGAAACTCAGTGGGCTGTGTCTATGGGTTAGTTCGCTCGTCGAGCCCTTCGTCGCAAGCGACGGGTTCGACGAGGACGGTGACCGGTGCTTGTGGTGCCTAAAAGCACCGTTAATGGATCAGGATTTTTATATACATATAATAAACATAGCAATCAATGCAATATTTTTAATAAGCTACGCAATTATAATTTATTTTTTATTTATGAAAAAATATTTGTGTTTGCTTTGGTTGCATTTTTTTGCTGCCGAAGGTGGACAACCAAGTAGGTACATCGATGCCACATGATGAATGTCAGCAGGACTGAATGGATACTTCGCGACGGACAAGCACAGGATTATTATACCTTATTTTACCACATTTCGCCCTACCATAAGTATTTTACGTTCGTACAAAATCACTCAGTAATTACGCAAATTGATAAAAATACTCGATTGAAATATTTGTATCCATACCAATTTTCAAGCCATGGCACAGCCGCTTCGTCACATAATACCGCTGTATTACGAATATCTCTATTCTTATAGACTATTGCAAACTGGGAATTCCAATTTGTATGTAATGCTAATAAAAGAAGATATAAGTCAAACATTAGCGAAACTATACGATGGTTAATCAATACACGAAAATAATTGAGCATCGGAGGTTCAGGTTAAAGATAGGATGAAAAAAAATTTGAACGGTGGTAGATTCAACGAAATACTTCTCTTCCTAGGGCAGATGTTAGCAAATTCTCTCAGGCTGAGCCATATGTGCATGTTCTCCGGCAATAGTGAAGCCAGAATAGCCACTAGAATGTACTGGCAGGTAGATAAAAAAACACCTTTCTCAAATTAGTGACCCAAACTATATGTTTAGCACAAAAGCGTACGAGGCAAACAGATTGTATAATCCATATATAAATAAAAATTGTCTGTAATATTTGTTCGTGTGAGAGTTATAGTGATGTAACTTCGAATGGACTTTCTATGTGTATTTATTTACGTATTTAACGTACTCGGTAATCGGGACTGCGGAATATTTTGTGTGTGAACGGGATGTTTATTTGCGCATCGTTGAAGTTTTTTGGAACCGGCCTCTTTAAAATACTGATAATACCTAGATTATTTATAAAAGGAATCAGATTTTGAATTATGAATATCAGATTTAAAATGTGTGCTTATTATTGTTGCTTTGCATCGATATAACTCAATTCAAATCTGTTGACGCACGGGGTCGTTGGCCTCGGAGCAGCGCGCGGGGAGGGGAAATTGCCAACTACCTTTACGTTACATTTCTGTTTTACGAAATACCAGCTTACTATACAAAGATTAGTTTGTGTACTTTCTAGTATTTCGTTATTGAATTTAGACTTCGAGAACAATCTCTATATACATCGCATTTAACACTTCACGCTAATCTATATCGGTTAGTTTATAATATAGTCTACTTACTCTACAGTAACAACAAATTTTGTCAAGCCTTGAAAAATAAAATAAAAAAACTTCATCCGATTACATCGCTAACTGTGGAGTCCAATTGTAAATCTAAAACATCCAAGGACCAACTCAAACACACAATCATTTCATCAAGATCCTTCTAATGTTTTAGAAGAATTTTGTTGACAAACACGTATATAAAAATTTCTTTAAACTAATCCTGTGAAGGAAGGGAGGGAAAACAAATAATCGCTTATATATTAATAGGTAGATAATCAAAAATGACGCACAATGTTTACACTACCAATAACCTTATATTATTTCTACTTGACCAATCGTATCTCTAGTAACCAGTGACGCGAAATGTTCCGCGATCGATTCCCAGATTCAATCAGTACCTTTGCTGCAAATACTCTGATCTCAAATACCGATCTATATGGCCTTAACATTGGAAATAAACTTGATTTGGGGTTGATGAATCTGAAACTGAATGAAAATGAATTTTAATAAAAGAACGAAATTTGACGTTTAAAATCATTTCTTATGTGTGAATATAATAATGAAAGTAAAAGGATTGTTAGTATGATAATTCAAAAATAGTTTTACACAACATCACAATATTGGACACAATAAAGCAACGTAATTTCTTTTTATTGCGAACAAAACCGCATTGTACGATACAATTACTCAACTGATCAGACGACCAGAGAATTACAATAACGTCATAATCAATACCCGATATTCACTCTTAAAGCCCGAGAAATACGAATTAAATTACCACAAAAAGGTTTTGTCTGAAACCTACTAGTTGCAAACCGAACAAATTGAAAATAGCCTTAAAATGTACTGTTACGAACCTAGATACAGTGTTCTGTAAACTGAATCGCGTTTAAGTACAACGATGAAATCTTTTGGGTTCATTGACCTTAAATATTACTTAGATTTAGTTATTAGTAATGTTTTCAAACCGCTATGTACCGTAAGTGTCATTATCCGAATTGAGTCAGTATATCTAATAGTTAGGTTTTTTGTGAGAATGTACTGCCATACGACCAAGCAACATGAAAGTATCCACCGGCACGCCATTATCGCCGAAAAATACTTTGCTAATAGTCCGACATCTTCACTCAGAGTACACATGAGCGTTAAATTACTTAAAATTAGTTAAATCGACATGTGTTGAATTATCCGATTACATTTTTTTTTCCTGTAAAGACCTCAATTGGACATTAGTAAATAAATAACGAAATTTTGACGATCGATTTCCGTATATACTAGCCAATCGATCTAAGCGTTCTACGTGCTATATACACATATATTTTAGGTAATATATGGTAGCGGATGGGGCGATGTTAAAACGGAGATAGCGCGATCATTTAAAGAAATTCCACATACCTAGAACATAGTAGGGTAGTTTTCAAATTTGAGGCCAAAAAAGCGAGTTATTTGATTTAAATCTCATAACGTTAATGTTACCGTAATTATAAGTACAGTAAATTTGTTGTCATGACAACAGGCACTTGGTCCTATAACTATATATTCGTAAACATTGTTAAATTAGGAGTTATACATTAAAAACTACCCCAAACCGTAATTCGTATCGGTGGTTCGAAATTCAAATTCTAACTTGTTTGCAATTTTTCCAGTAATGCGTGTTCAAATTCGGCAATTTTATTTAATCAGTATATAATGCAATAATAAAGGAAAACTAACTGGATATTAGAACATTATTAAAAACAAAAGAATTACGATTTCTAAGCTTTTTAAAAAAGTCCCTATTTAAATTGTCATCCGTGTTGGCGTTATCAAATGTGTAAATAGAAAAGTTTAAATGGATATCATATAATATTATCAATAAATGAGTGATTGACTTGATTGTGATGAAGCATTTTTTATCCAGAGCAAGTCGTCGTGGCCTAACGGATAAGACTCCGAAGCATTCGTGTTGAGCGATGCGCCGGTGTTCGAATCTCAGGCGGGTACCAATTTTTCTAGTAAAATACGTACTCAACAAATGTTCACGATTGACTTCCACGGTTAAGGAATAACATCGTGTAATAAAAATGAAACCCGCAAAATTATAATTTTCGTAATTACTGGTGGTAGGACCTTTTGTGAGTCCGCGCGGGTGGGTATCACCACCCTGCCTATTTCTGCCGTGAAGCAGTAATGCGTTTCGGTTTGAATGGTGGGGCAGCCGTTGTAACTATACTGAGACCTTAGAACTTATATCTCAAGGTGGGTGGCGCATTTACGTTGTAAATGTCTATGGGCTCCAGTAACCACTTAACACCAAGTGGGCTGTGAGCTCGTCCACTCATCTAGCAATAAAAAAAATAAAAAAAAATACAAAAAAATGTAAAATTAGAGAAAGCTTAAATTCATGAAATCGTTACTTTTTTGGCCGCAAAATTGAAAACGACCCGGTATCGTAATAAGAATGCCGAAGTATCCCGCTATCCAGCCAGATCATGTCGACTGAATATTATAGTTTAATGCAACTTATAATTTTACGATCGACCATCTGCCGTCGGAGACTAGTTGCAAGACCTTAACTAATTACGTACTTTAAATGCAAGTTATATATAAGCGTGCTTGAAGAATGATGTCGGTGCGTTTGTATAAATAAAATGTGGTGTTACATATGAGTGAGACTTATCCAGCAGTGACTAAATTTAGATCATTAAAGAATACCCAAATAACTCATATACCGAAGTCCGAAAAAAATCAATTAGAATTGGCTTTATTTCTGTGTCCACACTGCTTATTTACAAATACATTCAAGATTGAGTGTGCTCACACGCCAATCTAGATTTCAGAACTCAATTTTTAAGTAACTGCCTTATCATTTAAAAATACAACTATCGCGTAGTTGTATTTTAAGTTAAAATTAGTTCTACTTATTTTTGGCTCCGCTTAAACCTTTTTGGAAAGATTAAAAATACAGCATTTATATATATTAGAGTAACCCAAAATATTATAAAAATCTACTGTATGGAACACTCATGATAACAATTTAAAAAAAAAAACAAATTACCCAATATAACATTTTCAGTTGAACACTTTAGTAACAAAACATTACATACAGGGAAATCCAATCTATTTTAAGAATCGCTCGATTAAAAAACCACTGCGTAAGAACGCCTCGACGTAATAAAAAATTAAATTGCTAAATAAATAATCGCATTACGATAACACATTCGTTTAAGATGGCCGCACCGATACACATCCGGTTGGTTGCAGCGGAAATAACGGTGCATAGTTGCGTGCTTGTCATTTTGATGCTGCTGTATATTTTCAAAATTTTGTGCCGTCTTATAGCCAAAGAACCAGGGGCCAGCAGACTTACGGTATTACGAAAAATCATTTTCCATTCGCATTGCCGCGAAAAAGAAAACTTGTCAGGATTTTTCTAGAGTCATTATTGATCTAGATGAACGAAAAGCACGAAGTTAGAATCGAGGTGCTTGGTCGATTGGTGACAGAAATGGACAGGATTTTAGTCCCAACCCTGGCTGACTCACAATATTACTAGTAAATGCGGGTAGTTTATCGAACTATGCTAATATATAGGGCAGTGAACAGTGAACGCCTTAGTCGCTTTTCGCGATACTTACCTAGCTATAAAATTTTAATAATGAAGTTGTTCAAATTCGCAATGACACGTTTACATTTGCACGATTTATATACTTAATTTTTATTAGTTAAAATATACAATGATACAAACAGGTAATGCAATTAATTCCAAGGCCAGAAGAGAGACTTTTGAAAGGCCCAAAAACAGTATTTTGGCCAGCTCAAACGTATGTACATTATAATAGGAACATTTTAAACTTGTGTGGAAATGTTGAGATTTTGCGAAATTTTTCAATGCCGTAAGTGCTCTGTTGGCTGGCTCTTAAGCTATAGTTTATCGCAGAAATTCACTGATATGTAATAATCTTACTTTAAAACGTAAAATGCTACTAAAGTTTCACGAAGAAATCCTGTGCTGCACTATTTAATCGCGACAACGTAAATTAAGACTGCATTAAATTATACTCTTTCTTTTTTTTGGATTAAGAAATAAGTCTAAAAAAATCAAATATTTGTAATTGTTTTAATCTGCATTTGATAGTTTTTTCATTGTATTAATTTTCAATTATTCTTTTTTATTTCAGAATATTGACTATTTGCATTATTGTTTGCATCTATAATTGAGGTGACGCTTATTATATGTACATTAGTGGGCATTTATCGATTTTTTGTATTGGTTTGGTGGCATGTTTATATTTTTTAAGTTACTTATTAGTTTTTTATACAACCGGTATAAAATACAGTTTGTATATAGGTCTATGGTTTGTCTTAATTAATGCCTTGACTGTCAACTGTCAAACACGGTTGTCAAATATCAAATGTCAATTAACGTTCCCTTAGTAAGGGTTAAAGTGTATTTAGCACTATGTTTAATGTCCGACAAACAAGTTTTGTCGAGGTTCAACTGACCACGATCTGCGGTTCATTGTCAAGTAAAAGTTGATATTATATCCTTGTAGGTGCAATTCAATGACTTCTGTACTAAAATGAGGTTTACGTAACCGAAAAAATAAAAAAGGAACTGTTATTATTAATACATGCAGTAACACTAAAAGCTAAGACGCAAGGTCTGTGGTTCGAGAAAAGCGTTTTAAGCCGTTGTATACCCAAATATAGTATTTTAATTGTTTTTTAATTGCGCGATAAACTTACGATTTCCGTCTTTTTAATGTCCAAGATATATCAAGTTATATCTAGCCTTATATGTGCGATTATTTTGTAGAAATTTGGAATAGGAACCGATTCTTCTCAGCAATGAAACTGTAAATGCGTATTTGAACAAAAAATACTTTTTTATTTAATTGCCATTCTCTGATTTCTTTCTACCCTTGTAATCGGTCAATATGTTTTTGAATAGTCCGCAGATATGCCAAAAAATCTCTGGTCAGAACGATGTGCATGAAAATTATTATTTGAGCAAGCCTCAGAGCCAGACTAATAACAGCATTAAACAGACCTCGGACCCCTCGCTTGTTTCTTTTGTTAATATTCATACAACTTCCCTACATATTTCATATACCTTATATAAATCAGTTTAATAAAAACAATTTCTTTTTTTTTTATTGCTTACGTACGTAGACGAGCTCACGGCCCACTTTGGTGTTAAGTGATCACTAGAGCCCATAGACATCAACAACGTAAATGCCGCCACCTACCCTGAGACACGAGTTCTAAGGTCTCAGATTTTACAGTATAACGGTTGCCCCATCCTTCGAACAGAACCGCATTACTGATTCAGGGCAGAAATGGACAGGGTGATGGTACCTACCCGTACGGAGTCACAAGATGCCCTACCGCCAGTAAGTCCTATTTTTTGAAGAAAAATAAAACTACAACAGGATTTCTTTATCATAATGAATAGTTGTTTTCTAATCATAAAGAAAAATAAAGACTGTGCTTATAACAATTTCTTACAAAACGTTTTGTTCTATTTATATTCTTTGTCTCAATCGCCATTCAGTCACGAAGTTCTCGGAAATGAATCCATTATGCTGCTTTGGATTGTAAAAGGCGAGACAAAACCACTGGATTCCATATCGCTGACAGGTTTCGTAGCAATGCGATTTATGCGTCATAATTTCGAAAAAAATTAAGTCATAGCCTACAACTTTATTTTTTTTTAACGCTGGGGAATCCATTTACGAATACCCTGTCCGAGGGGGTAACGAACCGGGTTATGTCGGACTCCGGCGCCTCCTGAGAGGAAGAGGGGACGAGGAGGGCCAAGGTGCTCCACCTCCCCGAATTCCTCGCAGGAGACTGCGCCTTGTAAAAAGCGCGCGAGGCGCTCGCCCCGCAAAACGAACTATCCACTAAACCCCATCGAGCTCCACCACACCGGCTATACCAGACCTACGGTACCGCAGTGCGCGCCGAAGGTCCGTCCGAAAAAGAAAAGTTAAATAACTCATAATTATATCGACCGTGAGAGGACTCGAACCTGCAATCTTCGGATCCAAAGTCCGACGCCTTATCCATTAGGCCACTCATTGCCTACACCTAAACCAAGTTTAAAGAGTTTCAATGACAAAAAAAAGACTAATTACTTCTTTTTTTTAAGTATGGTAATTGGCTTCTTGCGATGCTATTGTTGCTAGGGTCGAGCTTATAATTTTTTCACTTATATTCTGTTGTATGGAATACTTTAAAGCGAAATGAGATGAAATTTATTAATTTGAGTCATGAATCAATTGGCATGAAATTAAATGAAGCGACATGACATGAGATGAAATAAATTCTCAGTAAAATTGTGGTTATATATTGAAAGTTTTTGCAAAACCCCATTTCATTTTCCCACATTTGTGCACTTTCACAGATACTAAACGGTTCATATCCCACCGTTATTTATTATATGTTTAAACCTGAAGAAACACTAAAGGAACAAAATAAAACAATTCACACAGCTTCACACTTCGTTTTCAACCCGATATTTAAATACATACATACTTTCAAAATTTAAGCGCTTATGGAATAAAAAACTTGTTCTTGTGACAACAATAAAAGCAATAAAAAAATCCCAGAAGTTATATTTGAAATGTTTACAAAATGAGGCATTTGCTTAAATCATCTCAATACGATAAATACCTAATTTGGATATAGTATATCTCAAAAGTATTATCAACTTGAAAGTGGTATCAATATTAGTTTTATTATTTAAAATTAAAATCACAATAAACAGCGACACTACTTATTATTAAATGTTGGTTTAAATATAAACACTAAATTCATATTCATTAACTGAATTGAAATAAACATGATGTTTCGAAATAAAGATGTATCGTGAAATGGATACTAATTTTATATTTACTTTCTACTCAGCTTTACATGAAGGTCATCGGAGGAATTAAAAAACAATGTTTGAGTAAAACCTCAATTATTATTTATATAATGTTTTTAAATGCCTGTACTAAGCACCTTCCTCCACTTTTAATTTCGAGAATCTTCGACCATACAATCTAATTCTCGATATTGTTAAATTGAAAACAGATTAAACCCAAAAACAATACTATTCATAAAAAAAAACAAAAACCCTGAAGATTTTTCAAATGGACAAATTTTAAGCAAATTATCATAAGTATCCATTTTTAAGCTATACTAGCACAAGTAGTACATATACAAAAGTTCGTGCACATCTTTTCTCTTACAAAATCAAATGATAGCGATTTTTTTAAGGATTTTTTTAGGTCTCTCTCGACCATCAGCTTAGATAGGAACCTATGCTGATCTAGAGAGACCATATCGGCGTAACCTTAACTAGTAGGTGAGTTCACGGGGCTTAAACCTGACGATGTTGCCTGACGAACCCTAGCGAGAGTCGTGCTTCGCAGAATCTACCACCGGATCGGAAACGCGACCCATTGAGAAGACCCGGCGAGAAACTCAGTGGGCTGTGTCTATGAGTTAATTTACTCGCCGGGCCTTTCGTCGCAAGCGACAGGTTCGACGAGAACGATGACCGGTGCTTGAGGTACATAAAAGCACCGTTAGTGGATCGGGAGGATCCGAAATGACGTGTTTTGGGTGATGTCGACTGTTTACCATTTGGTCTGCAGGATCGGCTATATAGTTTCCAGCAGCCACGATAAGAGGATTCTCATGTCGTGCCGCTTTATCGAAATGGCGCATTGATGCCGACTGTAGATATTTACTGATGGACTCTAAGTCCAGGTCATCGTGCAGGTCGATGTTCCTGACGAACAACGATGATAGCGACCATAAAAGGCTTACTTAAAAGAATTCAAATAATTAAAAATGACAAGGAAAGCTATAAAATGTATTTTTATTCAAAACAATAGTTAATAAAACAATTACGATCGATAAATCCACTGACGTTAACCACATAACAATAAATGAGTACTTCCGACCTCGTCTTGAATTATAACAAAGAAAATTGCTCTTAATAAGTTCCCATTTGCGTCACAGTTGCGTTACAATTGAATATCCCGTTCAGCTGTCATATAAAATTAATTATGTAGCCTTAATTGCCTTTAAATCTGTAGTCCAGCTAATTTTTGCTAAGAAACAATTTCTTGAGCGAAATGTAGTTATTCTCATCTCTGTATATTATAATAAGAAGTTACTATTTATATATTTCAGATTTTGCATCCATATTATATTCATTAACAATAACATTTCACATAGAATACAAAAATCAAATAAAAACAAATAACAACAATTTCGGAATAAAATATACTTAAATTTTAATAAAACAAAAAAAATTGTCAAAACTACCTTAACCTAAAGGCTGATTTGAATCCAGAGTGCTCAACATGCACACGTGTCCAGTTTTGCATTATTATTATAATCTATATATTACTAGCTGACCCGGCAGACTTCGTAGTGCCACAATCGATAAGCAAAAGACCTAAAACTTTGTATAAAATAAACATAAAACAAACAAAAGGACTCCGTCCGACGGGGGACACACATCAAAGGAAAAACAAAATTGTTATTTTTATTTAATTCCGAGCATTTTCATATTTATCTAATGCCTTTTAAACCCTCTCTGGACTTCCACAAATAATTCAAGACCAAAATTAGCCAAATCGATCTAGCCGTTCTCGAGTTTTAGCGAGACTAACGAACAGAAATTCATTTTTATATATAAGACGAAGAAGAAGAAGATTATCCTTTCTTTCTAAATAACGTGCTAGCTACATCTTTATAGCTCAAACGACTGTTACGATTTAATCACTTGTTCGTCTGGTATAATTCATACAAACAATACATCTAGATTAAATTCATGGTCATACACGAAGCAAACGTAAATTACTCAAGTCACATTCTCCCACGCGGACTAGTTCGTTTACCTCTCGATACTCATTACCTAGGTTGTCGCTGGACCCCACTCCGAAGTCGGGGAGGTATTTAGGATGCTTTATAAAAAAAAAATTGAATACGTGTGGGGAAATTCATAACACGATAGAAAATTTTGAAATGATGAAATCAGCGACATTGGACTATTGATCATCAAATAACTTCAAATAAGTAAACATGCTAGTACTTAATACTTTAACTGTAACTCATTGGCGTCATAAAATGAACACCATGCAAAGATCGGATAGCCTTGAAATACGATGCTGAAATTTCAAACGTCATCGTCTGATGTTTTCTTGAAACTAAATACTGTTGTATTGTCGGAATTCTGATTACGGAACTTTCTAGGATGCTTCATGATGTGTTGTTCGTATGACACGACAATGAACTCTTGAAAGTGACGTCATCATGTAGAATAAGCTCTCAAAGTCCAAAAGTCGGTCTATAACGAGTTCCCAAATCCGCACCTGCACACAACAGTTACAATACCGAATCGGTTTGAAGCACGGAACCGTTTCCGTCCGCCTGACCATAGATGACAGCAAACGTTGATCAATTATTATTTCCTCATAGGAAACTTTATTCCACAATAATAACTATTGTATAAATTTTTATGTTCAGAAAAAGAAAATATATTTTGTGACTAAATACCTAGTCTATGTTCGTTGTACTTACTTATAGTTCAAAAGCCGCTACTAAATTTTGAACTACCACTATCAATACCAAGATATTCATAATTTTTGTCTATTATATTTGTTAAAAGAACAGTACAGAGTTAGATACATACAATAGATGTATCTCGATAACAGAAGTCATAGGTCAGCTACTTTTTACCAATAATACTTGTATACGTACGTATTCGTGAGGTTTTTTCTGTCTCTTAAAGTTTTTGCAATCTATACTATTATTTTCATGTTAATTCTTTGAATAAAACCTATTGTTGAGTCTGTGCTTATAAAGAGCGTGTGTGATATTATGTAGGGTAATAATTATTTACAAGGCACGACAGTTTGCAGCCTGTTTACTTTGCGAAGACTCCACACAGACTGAACTAAGCTAAGCCCGCTACACCTATCTTATTAGTGGCCGTATCATAATTTAGAACAAGTTAAAAATTATGTACAATTTGAAAGCGGACATCTCCATGAGATGGAAATGTCCGATCTGAAGACGCAAGCGATATCTATGGTTTCACTCGATTATGAAGAGGTTTACATCTTACGCTAGAAAAATAAAAATGGGTTAAGCATGGACCCAGCCCAGCTCTGCGCCAACCCTGTAATGCCGTCTCAATGGCCTCTACTAGGCTCTGGGGTCCGGGGTCGGGCACCGGCTGTGAGTGGCAGGAGTTTTTGGTGAGGTTCAACCCGGTCCCCTGTGTCCCGGTGTCCCCGAACCCGGTGATTTTCTCGTGCAAAAAAAAAGCATTTGGTACCGAAAGCAGTCATTTTTGACACGGCGTGTATAGTTTAGAAGTTCCTCACACTAGAGGTTTGGGTCATAGATCGTAGTAGACCATAGACAATACTTGTATATTTTTTTTAAATGAGATTTAATTCTCTATTTTTTTAATTGTATTTTTAATGGGATTTCAATAAACATACTGTAAATAATAATGGAACGGTCGTCTTCATAAACATTTGCTTTTCCAGAATAAAAAGAGATGTTCATGTACAAAGATGACGGAACGTTACAGATAAATATTTACATTGATTTAAATAAATTGCATTTAGAATGCTATTAGCGTTTTTGCTACGCAGTATACTCGGCACTTTACCGGTTAATTAACATCTTAACGATCGCTTGTCTATGATTACATAAAGCTCCTATAACTGGATGATGATCATTAACATCTTGAAATGTTTTCTAACTTCTTCGAGATAAATTCCTGCTGTATTCCAGAGATCTTTATATGGATATATTAAACGAAATCTAAATCGGTAAAATTGAAGAGAATTGACTATCGATAATGTAAAGTAAATCATAGTTGAAAATCCACGAAATTACCGGTATTACCAGCGAATAACTTGTTCCGTAGGTACCAAATTAAAAGCTTAAACATCCAGTGGCGAATATTGATTTCTTAATTTAGAATTACAGTAAAATTTAGGATACAAATCGAATACACGTGTTACTCGTAGATTCGGAGCTCACGGCTGACTTCATGGTGAATATTAACCGTAGGTCGTGGATATCTGTGATGCCAAGGGAACAGCAGAGCCGTTTCCGCTAAAGATTATTTTTAATTTTTTAAAGAGAACCCCTTGATCATCTTTAAATTCATTCAATATGGTAAGTGGCGAAAATCATTTCTAGAGTCGCATTGTGAATTTGGCACAGGGTTTTCATAGAGAAGAGTTTAATATTGATGGCGTCACGGTTAAATGGAAACTTCTTCAAATGAAAGTTATAGAAAGTATTTTCCTCTTTACTTGTCTGCGCACATCTGGCATCTGTTGCGTGCATGACTGATGCTGATCATTTCGTAGTGTCTGCATGACCAACATTTAGTATGATCGCACAAGTTGTGGCCACGACTCGGAAGGCAAGGCCGAATAGACGAACACAACTTTCCTTGACTTTGAATTAAAACGCGACACAGAAGCCTTGAATCTCTAAAATACATGTTAATCCATACTAATATTATAAAGCTGAAGAGTTTGTTGGTTTGAACGCGCTAATCTCAGGAACTACTGGTCCGATTTGAAAAATTCTTTCAGCGTTAGATAACCCATTTATTGAGGAAGGATCTAGACTATATAACATCACGGTAACGCCAATGCAAGTGGAACACCAATAAAGAATGTTTCAAAATAGGGGTTTAAAATATAGCTCCTTAACATTTTAGAATTCAAAAATATTTTCACTTTCTACGTAAATGAAGTGAGAGTAAAATTTAGCGTTATGCCAAAGTGACTATTCCACGCGTACGGAATCGCGGGCAAAAGCTAGTACGAAATAAATGTCATACGAATTGAGTTACTTCAGCAAGTTTAGCTAATGTATTCGGGTGATGTCGTATGAATATGAACGCTGGTCGTGCCGAGGCCGGCGGGTGTCGCCTGAGCTTTAGCGTTGGCGAGAATTGCGACACTGTTACATTCCTATTTTACATAACACAGCATACTTACTAAAAAGGACATATTTCAATCACGATTCAAAATTTCAAGGTTATTAATTCAATGAAAGAATTGGTTATTTAAGTCATGAATTATTTACTTATTTTGTATTTACTGCACGTGTAGTCTTTATGAGCTTTTTTTTATACAATTTTTGCATTTATTTCCCTCAAAATACAATTTTCGTAATTCCTCTACATTGGCAAAGTCAATTTTCCCTTTTATTTTAAAATGAGTAACCGAAATCTTTGTTCAAGGTCTTCAAGTCGATCGATAGTCGAGTGTTGGTTGTATGAATGTGATATGAGTCAGCTCTATTCTTGCTTAAGATAAATGTCATTTCATTGTAGTTAGACTGATCATGTTGTGTAGGAGAGCTCAATCAGGTGATAATGATGACAGCGCCATTTTGTTTTTCATAGAAGTTGTTCTATTTTCCAATAGGAAAGGTAAAGGTATCACACCATAGAGCCTAACCTTTTATATATTATTCTGTTAATTAAAAAATAATATTGAGTGAAAACTATATGGATGAAATGAAGAGAAGTTGGTTAATTTTTGGTTAATTTGAGACCGTAATCAATTACGAATAAATTAAATGAAATAAAGTGAGATGAAATGAAATAAAGTCTCAGTAAAATGATGGTTATTCACATATTTTAGTGGACGTTTTGGAATAACCCGAGCGGCCACATCCAGCGACTGTTTTATTATCTCACGTTCATTTGAACGCAATAGAAAAACAATGTATGGCAGAAAAAAAATTTGAAAACAAACAAGCAACAAAGAGAACAGAACGCTACTGAAAACAAACACTAAAATTATGTAAAAACCCACGGCTGTTAAATTTGTGTTTTATAGGACGCCACCAAGTAAATGTTGTGACGATTTTTTATGACTACTTTTTATCCCGTAACTGTATAAGCGATCTGGTTAGTTTTCGTACAGTCCTTATGTGTATATCGATCGATAGTGCAGCAGGAAAGTACCTAACGTGATTATGTACTACAATGGCCATATCAGCTATCACTTAGACCAATCTTTCCAAGCAGCCTTGTATAATGAAATCAATTCATCTAAAGTCTCATTATTCTAGCTCAATTTATAATTAAGCCTTATTTAAATTAATTTCATTTAAAATTTGAAGCTTGCAAAATAAAACTTGCTTATAATTTGTGCTAATTTAATTAATGAGTTGCGTAATGTTCGCGAATGTCTTGGATCGAATTCAATTGTCTAATATAACAAAACAGTAATTATGTTAAAATGTAATTCTTAAGTCAAGTGTATTCTTTATAATTTTAGGGCTATCACATAAAATAAAAGTTATTTTATTTATTTATTTTGACGGGATCTACATAGATAAATAATACTTCGAAAAAAATCCATAGGCAAGTTTATGGCCGTCGCTTTTATTAAAAAAAATAGAAATGCTGTCAATAATCCAAATCAAGGTACAAGGAATTAGGGATGTGTCGATAAAGACGTGAATGGGTCTGAAAACCGGTGACAATGATTTAGAAAAACTAAAACGTTCTTAATTTCAAATCTGTATTTAAGTCTAATTCTTCTACTTTTAGTGATAGTCTAAGGGGCTATTTCAACTATTTCAACGCGCGCAAGCCTGGTTGGTAAGTTCACAAGACTCAACCTGAGAACAAGTCAGCCTTGTTTAAAAACATCACTAGAAGAAAATAAAGAACATGCAGTAATATCTAGACTATAGCAACATGTTTTTTTTATATATTTCGCATTGACAGTCATTTTTAAGCACACCCGAAAAAGACAAAATTATTTCTAGAACTCTCTATAGTTCTAACAATGGTTTTTAAAATTTGAAGCAGTCAGTATTCGAATTCGATCCTCCAATACAAACTTTAACGCATTAATCTTATAACTAGTCAATTCATCACACGTTCATTAGTATTAAGACTAGTATAATTTAACCTGACAAAAGTCAACAGGTTAAAATTACATAAATTTCATTTAACCGACAACCCTAATAATAAATGTAATGTATCCCACGCACCTCTTTGTAATATCAGACAGCTAACGCGTTCGCTGACGAGGCCGTTCACATTGCTTCGTATAATACGTAATTTTAGTAAAAATTCGTAAAACAAAATTCATCTAATGATTTAATACAAATATTTTTTAAATATACGATTATTAGAATTCTCTTTGTGTATCTCTTTTTTTATTTAGGCATAGCTTTTTTGTTTGCTTCTGATCCTAACCTCAGTCCTGTGTAACATTATATTCTGTCTGCTACCATTATTAGTGCAACCAAAAATATCTTAGATATGCTTATTTTTTGTTTATTTTCTTTGTTAATACTTGTTATTTTGTTACTACAGCTGAACGAGAAGATATCATTTAACTCACCGTAACTAATTTCATCAGCAAAGAGAATATGTTCTTCTTTATCACTTGCCCTGGTGATAAGGAATTGTGCGCCTTCACGGTCACAAAGAAACCATGTTGTATCGATGGCCAATGACCGCCCTGCTCCTTAAGATAATGCCATTATGCTTGTCTACCATCCGCAAACTAATCTACACACATTAATAAAATTGGAGTGTCTGTTTATAATATTGAAATAACCGCTTTTTACTACATGAATATGAATATACATACATACATTGGTACATACACCAAAATAATATTTTTTACAATTTTTGTCTGTCTGTCTGTTTGTTCCAGCTAATCTCTGGAACGGCTGGACCGATTTTGACGATACTTTCACTGATAGGTAGCTGATGATATAAGGAGTAACTTAGGCTTTAGGTAAAATCTCGGGACTCAGCTATCAATAATAAAATTGAATGTTTCCGAAGCGAAGCGAGGGCGGGTCGCTAGTAATAAATACAAAACAATTATCATTCATACATCATAGCCCTCGAGTACTAGCGTTTAAAAACCAAACGAAACGAAAAAAGTAGGCCGGCATTCGTTCATGATGAATATAGCCTTCGTTATTGCAAGACCTATATTTAATTGATGGTAGACCGATTGCTCAAATAATCGGTACTAGATCATAAATTAAACCGTTTTAATTTTAACAAAACCCGTTTAAAATGATCACGGCACACATCACACAACGGCTGCCCAGCTTTCAAACCGAAAGCATTCACAGCAAAAATAGGCAGGATGGTGGTACCTGTAGGTAGGTATGAATCCGCCCGTGTACGGGCGGATTCATAAGTCGTCCTACCACCAGTGAATGTCTCAAGAGTGGCGGTATTTATATTATATTATGACCTCTGATGACCACTTGCAGCTAAGTAGTCAATGCTCTCATTCACCCGTCTGTTCAATAGTAGTAATAAAAAAACATTAGAATTAGGTATACTTAATGTACTTTAAAGACAGAAGATAGTATCGCTTCGTATCAATTTCTTGATGAGACGTTTCCAATGACAATGATGAAGATTTCTTCTAAATGTCCAATTCCAAGCGATGACTAACAATTTGGGATTTTTAAGATAATCGTTTTTGTGATTAGGGTTTAGAACGAAGCAAACAAAAAAAACCACAAATATTTGACTCATACTAAACGAGCTATCCAAACAAATACCATTCTGTTAATCAGAGCTTAAACTAATCAAAAGTATACACACACACACGTAGCCACCACGTTCCAGTGTATCGGTTATGGTCAATTTACGAATTCTCCTCGTGTCGACCCAAGGCCATTCGTGTACCAACATCGGCGGTAGTGTTTACAAATTGACGTTAAACTCTCGATCAGTTATTCAGCGCGGCACGTTGCAGATGCTCAATATTAGGCAATTCGCGATCAATTGCAACACTAAACCGTTTGCATACAATCCCTTGGTCTTTATAGGGTTGAACGAAAATTTTACGTTCCCAAATGTCAGTCAATAAAAAAGGCGCTTTTGCATTTTGTCCTACAATATACTCAATTCCAGGACTATTATGAACTAAGAGTAATAATTAATCAATAAAGATTTAACAAAATTGTAATATACATATATATATATTATTTTTATGGCACCAACATGAATCTGCTTCAAGAAAAAGAGTGATGAACTTGAAATCTGTAGCCCTTTAAAATAGACGTTGATAATTTTTAATTTGATTCTGATTGACTTCTATTATTATATTATACATTAAAACAACTCTTTTCTTCGGTTTAGAATATTAAAAATTGTTCACAGCCCTATTCGGCTATCGATTTTACAGCAACGCTCGACTTAATGATTGCATTTGCAAGATTTATGCTTGAATTGAGATTTACGAATACCATGGATCCAACATTATATTCAAAGAGCCTTCGTTCACTAGTTTTGTAGATATGCCTATGCTATATATTAGGTATATCAAATATCAAAGCCAATTTGATTCCTTCGCTCATAAAGAGTTAAATGTATAGTAAATTTATAAAACTATTACGTAAAGTATATGTTTAACGGTAGCTTCGGATGCTTATCTCCGGGTTAAGTCTAAATAATGTTACAGTTTACCATAAGTGCGTTAAGTCTATAGGAGATCAAAAATTTTCCAACTGGAAGAGACTTCGAGATATTTTTTTATTTTATTGCTTACATGGGTGGACGAGCTCACAGTCCACCTGGTGTTAAGTGGTTACTGGAGCCCATAGACATCTACAACGTAAATGCGCCACCCACTTTGAGACATAAGTTCTAAGGTCCCAAGTATAGTTACAGCGGCTGTCCCACCTTTCAAACCGAAACGCATTACTGCTTCACGGCAGAAATAAGCAGGGTGGTGGTACCTACCCGCGCGGACTCTCAAGAGGTCCTACCACCAGGAAATATGCCTTAAATATGCCTATGTTTTCTTCGATCTTCACGATTATTGGGCATAATCAAAACTGATTGTACGATTTAATCTGTAATTAAGTTTCAACACCTTAGTCTATCGTGACCATTAAAATTCCGAAGCACTCGACACATCGGAAACGATAAAGTGAAAATTATAAACGGGAGATTAATCCTATACAGTAGTTTTAATTGATATGGAATATAGTTCAAAAATACGTGGCTTACGTTGGATATTCCACCGCTCTTGCTAAGGCAGATGTTAGCAAAGTATAACTCTAACAAGCAACTCAGAATTAATATCAACTCACAACACTACCTATTGATTTTCAGTAAAACGGATAATATATTTATCAGTAAACACAAAGTATAATCTTATTCCAATTCACACTTTCCTTAAACGATAAAAATTCTATCAGTGTTTTGTCTAGGCTATGAATAATTCCAATGCGTCGAGATCAGGAAAAATAAATTAATACTTTACCACACCTTCCTCTTTGGAGACTATTTATTATTTTAAGAGGCTCTCGTTTGACTCACGAGGGTTTTCCACCAAGGATCTTGTTTCCAAACTAGTATTTCCTGTAGAGACTACATAAATAAAAACACAAAACGTCATAACATTGGACTAATATCATACATATAGAACTACTTAGATAGATAAGCACTATAAATATTATCGGAGACTATACCTATGCAACATGAATACTGCCACTCACCTTGAAATATGAGTTCTAAACTGAAACACATTACTGTTTCACGGCAAAAATAGACTGAAAAATAGAATAGTGGTACCTATTCGTGCGGACTCATAAAACCTCCTACTACCAGTAATTACGCAAATTATAATTTTGCAGATTTTCAAATCAAATATTTGTTTAATTTTTAAAAGAAAACTACAATGTGATTTTTCCGTAAAGCATAATTAGTATAGGGGCGCCATCTAGTATCAGACAAATGCAACTGCTTCATACCATATAATATTAAGAATATCGAGAAACATTCACAATACGGCCTCTAAATAAATTACATGGTACGGATTGGTATCGTAATCCCGCCTGTTTTAGTCACGAAGCAAAAACTCGTTCCGATTTGAAGGGTAGGATAGCCGTAAATCTAATACAGATAAAATTTGACCTCATGGCGGACAAAGCATTCGATATGTGTCCATGGGCAAATACGACGGGAGCTTCGTTTGCGCATTTGCATTAGTTAAAAAGGAAAGAACGATATTAATAGCAAATGCGGAAATACGTAGGATATGTTTGAAACTGGAAGCTATCTACTACGTTATAAGAAACTGTACGGCTTGCTCCGTACATGACCTCATCTAAGACTGCCTTTCACTCAATACAAAGCAGTAAAACAAAACGCATGACCATTGCGGTTCACTAGTCTCACACCGAACACAACATTTTCTCTGCACCGCGAATTTTGCTCACGTTAACTTTCAGGACTTTTTTTTGTTTTTTTTTACGTAGCTGCAATCGGCAAATTGAGTTTCCGGCTCTTCTAATGGAAGCAATATCTCCTTAGACAGCAGACCATAAACACTGCTGTCTATGTTGAAACAAAATTAAGATAGAACTATCTATTGCTTTAATATAGGCAGAATATTGTATTTTCTTCGTTTTTCGCGAATGGTAGAGGCAATTACACGCGTTGAATATTCGAAATCTGGAAAATAATACAAATATAATGTCATCAAAAGGCGAGCTTAAACCATAAAAGTTAATTTAATTTTTGGAAGAATAGTTGTACTACATACCTTAACTTTTACCTTTTTTGTTTGTTTCCTACCTAAGCTGATACTGTTGCTAACACGAACCCTAGTAAGAGAGAATCGCAGAATCGATCACTGGATCGGAAACGCGACCCACTGAGAAGATCCGGAGAAGATCAGTGGGCTGTGTCTGAGGGTAAATTTACTCGTCGAGCCCTTCGTCGCAAGCGACGGGTTCGACAAGAACGATGACCGGTACTTTTACTACATTTAAATGTTTGTTGGTTTCAAATATTCGAAAAATGCTATTCAATAACAATATAAAAAAAATCCTTGTCTATGAAATATCAAGTAGTAGGTACATACTCGAAGTATTTCCTATTTACATAAAATTCAAAAAGGTCTTTGTAATGCTAAACCAGTTCCCGTTTCGGTTCAACAAGATCGCATCTTAGAAGATTACTTTGAACTGGCGATTTAGTTTTTACAGTAAATGTCAATGAACCCTGTGTAAGCCGAGTACACTCATCACTGTTACTATTATTGTTAGATATTTAGGGTTTATTTTTCTTCAAATAATCCAGATGATAATTATCTTAATATATATAATTCTTCTATCCGTGTGTATGTTAGTCAACTTCTCCTAAACAACTTGATCATATTTTTTTGAGCTTATTCTTGTGGATTCAAGAATGGTTTAGATTTACAAGTCGGTCCACTGTAAAGAAAAAATAATTAATATTTTACAGGTGTTCAAAAGATGAAATTTTTGTATTTAAGACGTGTGTACAAGACAACGTCGATCGGGTCCCCTAGCTAGATAAGATTAAATTAAACCCAAAAAAAAATTATGAAACAATTAAGCTGGTTAAATATTCTCTCATTTTCAAAATTAGTGGTATGACGCACTTGATAGATAAGTTTTACCTAATATCTCCAAATAAAGTTTGTGTTCTCTTTTCGATTAAAACAAAATATAAAAATGGATGTTGCTACTTAAATAATAAGTTTTTGAAACTTCTTGTTCAGAAACATCATTTTTCGACAATTTTGTGTAAACAATAATTTTAATTTTAAAGTACTTTTGTTATGTGATTTTACTTTTTGAATTTTAATACTGTATGCATTAAAATATACTCACATCTCCTACTTTACTTAACTCCGAAGAAGATCTGTCCATAGTAGTCCATTTTATTTTGGTTTTTAAGCCTGGACAGGGACATTTAATTCTTAAGTTTTTTTTAAGTCTATTAACAATAGACCAACATGAATCCAAAAAAATATGATTCTGGTATAATATGAGATTTTCTTCACATTATTTCTATATTATCTGTGATTATCGTTCGTCATAGATCATCAAGTAATCCACATATATCGAGGGGTAAAAGACTATTTAGTTTAAGCGGCATTTTTGCAAATTAGCACGAGAGCCATTTTAAGTTTAGAGTTTGAAAAAAATATCATAACAAAAAAACTTCTTCAACTATTTGAATGGAGTAAACTTAATTGTAGCTCAATTAAAAACATCGGATTGTTGATCTTAATACCAATTAAAACGGACCTTTAATTACAAAGATGAATATCGCGTATTAAGCGAAATGTCGCTTAAACCAAACAACCATTCAACCCTCGATTCTTCTTCTTCTTAGTCGAATACTTCATTGCTGAAGGTCTTTTCCTTGAAAGCCCTTCGTGGCTCTTTGTACCCTCAGCTTCCATTTGTTTCGGTTTTCGGCTTCTCTCAGGGCGTTCGCAACAGAAAGTCCAGTGAGCGCAGTTATCTGATCCGACCAACGGTTTGGTGGCCGGCCGGCGGGTCTTTTCCCTTCTACCTTGCCCACCACAATGATCAAGGTCGTCTGGTGGCCGCCGAGCAATGTGACCAAAGTAACCAAGAACCTTCTGGTAGCAAATCGTCGACAGTCTCGTTTCTATACGAAGTTGCTCGAGGACAGATTTGTTTGTTCTCTCAACCCTCGATATGATAACTTAATGTATGTATAAAAACACTCAAACTTGTCAAATCAATACGTGTATTACACAAACTTACTGGTTTTCGTTCAAATATTTAGTAACCGACAATCGTGCTGAATTTCATGCTTCGTAAATACAAGTTATGGATTTCGTAACCGTCCACCCAATAAATTGACAATTGATAAATAAAACGATTGCAGTATTTGCCAAGCGTCAAGTCAAGCTTTTGAACCAATCGATAAATAATTTGATGCTAATTAAAAGTTGTTGAACAGCTATCATCAAAATGTAAATAATTAGCTTGAAATTATTTAGTCATAGACCTAATCATCTAAGCGTAGAACGAACATAACCTAACTTTTTTGTTTAATTTCCTAGACGTATGAAAGAGCTCACGCCCCACCTGATGTTAAGTGGTTAACGGAGCCCATAGATATATCACAACGTAAATACCTTCGCACATTCTCAGAATTAATTATATAATATTTAGGGGTACGCAGCGGCTTGGCTCTGCCCCTGGCGTTGCTAAAGTCCATGGGCGACGGTAACCACTCACCATCATGTGGGTCGTATGCTCGTCTGCCTACAAGGGCAATAATTTTTTTTTTTTTATTGCTTAGATGGGTGGACGAGCTCACAGCCCACCTGATGTTAAGTGGTTACTGGAGCCCATAGACATCTACAACGTAAATGCGCCACCCACCTTGAGATATAAGTTGTAAGGTCTCAGTATAGTTACAACGGCTGCCCCACCATTCAAACCGAAACGCATTACTGCTTCACGGCAGAAATAGGCAGGGTGGTGATACCTACCCGCGCGGACTCACAACAGGTCCTACCACCAGTAATTACGCAAATTATAATTTTGCGGGTTTCACTTTTATTACACGATGTTATTCCTTCACCGTGGAAGTCAATCGTGAACATTTGCTGAGTACGTATTTCATTAGTAAAATCGGTACCCGCCTGCGGGATTCGAACACCGGTGCATCGCTTCAACACGAATGCACCGGACGTCTTATCTTTTAGGCCACGACGACTTCTAACTAAGACTAATAATAACTCAGTTTCGATAGCTAATTACGCAAATTATAATTTAAGCGGGTTTGATTTTTATTACACGATGTTATTCCTTTATCGTTAAACATAGATTAAGCAAATATGTATTTCAATAAAAAAAATTGGTACCCGTCTGTAGGATGTAAACACTTGCATGTTGGCATCGCTATAAACGAGTGAGTATACGAAAGTATTATTCTTTAGACGATGACAACTTCAAATCCACTGTTAAATATTTATATTAGTTACCAAACTTGATATGCGTAGATATTGTACAAGGTCAAGAATCTATCCAAGAATATATCAAGGGGTGAAAGGATATTTGGTTTAAAAGGCATTTTCGCAACTTTACAGGAGAGCCATTTAAAGTTTAATATTAGGAAAAAAAAAGAAAAAAAAAACGTGTGGCACTCGGGAACTGCCGCGGTAAAGCTATTGCATAGCATTTTTTATCAACTTATGCAATTATAATTAGACAACGATAATTTAATATTAAAACAATAATAAAACAAGACTACGCTATATTAAACATTAATAAAAGCAAAACCTTAACTGTCCCCTTCACACTGAAAGGGCAGACTTTTCATGATGCGCATGCAGTGTGACGTCACGCCACGCGCTTAATCACAAACACTACACAAGCGCAACGTGTGAATGTGTTCAACGCGAGCTACATGGTAGGCGAAGTGAGGGGAGTAAGTTTTTTTTCGTTACGGAATTTCATGATTCGGTCGTCGCGCTCAAGGCCCGCGATAAAAGCTATGCAATAGCTAAAATAAAAATACCAATGCTAATACCAAACAAAACGCATCCTTAATTACAAAGATAAAATTAAATGTCGCGTGTTAAGCGAAATATGTCGTTGTTACTTGTACCGTATTAGTATAAACTAGCCTTCACCCTGTTACTAACACCCTGTAACTATACTTGAGACCTTAGAACTTATATCTCAAGGTGGGTGGCGCATTTACGTTGTGGATGTCTATGGGCTCCAGTAACCACTTAACACCAGGTGGGCTGTGAGCTCGTCCAACCATATAAGCAACAAAAAAAACTGTGTAAACAATATAAATTCTCGTTGTTTTGTCTCTATCGATCTTTTCAGCAATTCACTATCAATGAAAGAGATAGAAGACGAAACGAGTATTCCTTAAATGAAAATTGCATAAACAAACGTACGTACAATACATACGTAACGCTATAGATGTTGCGTGCTGCATCGTGAAAGTGCAATGTATTTCGAATGTAATCAACTAACTGTAATTGATTTAAGCAAAATCATTTCCTTTGTTACACGATTTTTTTTTGTTCGCACGCTGTTTTATCCCCGTCTTCGATCTTAGCTAAGCCTTATTCATTGACAACTCAAAAAAAACTGCAAAGGTAAAGTTGAAGATACCCAGAATACATAGCCCTAGCTAGGTCTGGAAGGTTCGATTGGCTTCCGTTGCAAAGATCGCAACTAATCATCTATATTTTAATACGTGAAGCAAAAACTTTGTATCCCTTTTTACGAAAATTGCGCGGACGGAGGAGTATGAAAATTTCCACACTTCTAGAGAATATAGAGAAGAAGTGCATAGTGCTAATATTTTTTTAAAATAATGCATAAAAGATACATTAAATTAATAAAGAAAACATTACACACACTACATACCATGTATTTGACACATACACGCATGCATACTATTTATTGTCAAACTTTTGTTCTTGACGTCTGTTGTCAAATTGAGATTAAATATTGTTTGTCTTTGTTAATATTTTTTATAGTGTAGTCTTGGCGAAATTTGCGATTATAGAAGTATAAAATACAATCATAATAGTATACAAACTTACAATTCCAATTAATTATAGTCGAATTTCGACTACTGCGGGACCTCTAGTAAATATAATAATGACAATTTTTAAATGACAGATTTGATTATTTTCAATGTTTTCTTGTTTAGTGTGTAGTACAATCTAGTGTTGTGAAGACCGCCACCGACGCCTGAAGTGATGACCACGACCACTCTGTCAAGAGTGATACCGTAAAGGAAGAACATAACCTAAATACGGCCCGCTTAATACAGAAACTACAGGCGAACATTGTCTCTAAAGATAGTATTCGTTGGTTTTTTTTCCCTATCTATGCTGATAGCCTTGAGAAGCTATTTCAGCTTCACCCTAGCGTGTAGGTGAGCTTACGGGGCTCGAACCGGAAGTGTTGCTAACACTGGCCCTAGCAAGAGCAGTGCCACGCAGAAACTACCACCGGATCGGAAACGCGACCCACTGAGAAGATCCGGAGAAGGTCAGTGGGCTGTGTCTATGGGTTAATTTACTCGTCGAGCTCATCGTCGCAAGCAACGGGTACGGCGAGGACGGTGACCGGTGCTTGAGGTACCTAAAAGTACCGTTAATGGATCGGGAAGATCCGTAATGACGTGTTTAGGGCAACGTCGACTGTTTACCATTCGGTCCACAGGATCGGGTATGAATATTCGTTGTGTCACCCATGCTCGTATAAATTTAAGTCAGTAACAATGAAATGTTAATTTAACAAGAAGTATGAACTTATTACGTGAATTAGAGGAACTAAAAATTGTAACTAACGTAAAGAAAGAAATTTACATGTAGCTTTATAATCACCACGTTTTATCTATAAATAGGTGCATCGATTCCTTACCGTAGACAATGAAACATGAATTTCTATTCTAAAATACTCTTGACTAAGCCTTTCGTTTTCAGCTAAATATTTACAGACGGTTGTTTAGGATTGAGATCATCCTATACAAAAATATTATTGTTGATATTATTGCTTTCTTGTGCTCGTAAGTGTGTTATAGTCCTATTGTTCACACGTCAGTAACGAATCTTAACCGACGACATTACTGAGTGTGTTATCATAAAATATGTACCTTTGACAGTGAGAATAATTTTTCGTTTTAAAAAAAAGAACTGTGAGACATCACTACTATTAACAGACAGACTAATATTACAGACTTGTCGGAAATCTGTTTACAATACTTCAGATTTCGATATGATTTTAATCGATTCATACGGTTAATCGATTTTGTTACATCGAATAATTTCTTTTTCGTCGTATTTCAAAATGCCCGGTGGCGGTAATCTGATAAGCCATGAAAGATACAGAAAAAAACCCCGGACCCCGCGACCTGGAAACGCGCGGTATACTATCAAATCCTTAGTGCTAGAACCACACAGAAAGCAAAAAAAATATACACGTCAAATGAGGTGAGAAAATAATGGATAAGTAGTGAATAATTAATCCCCAAAAATATTGTGCAACATTGAGTTGTATTATTTTTTTTGCGATACCCATTTTTTGCAAAGAAAATTGTGACAGATTGACGAAATATATCCCCTTGAACTGTTAGTTAACATAGCATAACAAGGCTCTCTTCCTGGAAAATCTCTCCATTCCAAAAACGGGAACTTCGCCTTTAAGGGTAGGCAGGGGCTTGGCCATATGCTCGTATGCCTACTAAGGCAATAAAAGATAGCAATAATGATGTATTGTAGACAAAAGCTGGAACTCCAATTTTTCGACTTTGTGTGCGTCTCCAGCTACACTTGTCACAGCCATATTAAATACTCACTCGGTACTTTTGATGGGTATATCATATTTTTACGTTACTTAGGGAATCCGCAAAATTTTATTATAATATTAAAAACCAGTTGAATTAAGCATAGGTATAATATTCGTCAAAATCGAATTGTTGTTCATATCAGTTGAATAGAAAAATCGTGATCCAGCGATGTCACGCGAGCCTGTCGAAGCGTTTTCGATTTTTCAGAAAGTTACGTAACATTCGAGATGCCTAGCTTTTGTCAGCACGACAACAATGCGGTTACAATGTACTATACTGAGACCTTAGAACTGATATCTCAAGGTGGGTGGCGCATTTACGTCGTAGATGTCTATGGCCTCCAGTAACCACTTAACACCAGGTGGGCTGTGAGATCGTCCACCCATCTAAGCAAAAAAAAAATCTGTGATATACATTGTTAGTGACATATTTGACGTTTCATCATCATCATCTCAGCCTATAGCTGTCCACTGTTGAACATAGGCGTCTCCAATCGATCTCCAGTGTGTCACCGTTCCATCTGGTAGGCGGACGTCCCACACTGTACTTGCCAGTACGTGGTCTCCATTCAAGCATCTTTCTGACCCATCGGCCTTCCGACCTTCGCGCTATGTGGCCTGCCCACTGCCACTTCAGCTTGCTAATCCTACACGTTTGCATGTAAGCAATTGCTTCTCTTCCAATGCAGCGTAACTATTGTACTCAAAACAAAAGACAAATGAGAAGCAATGACACAAAGACTTAACTTCTTAATCTTTGATATTTAACCATCAGATTTACCATAAGCCATTACGCGCCTTATTTTTGTACAGAAACAAAATGTTAAGCTGTCGTTTTAAGCATTAAATATGTTCAAACGAGCAAAAACATTCATTGAAAATTGATAAATATATCTCTATATGTCTAGTTTTTGTTCGACTTGGCAGATAGATATAAGCATTTTTATTGTTAGCGGATACAGTGAAACCGATATGCTACATTACCTGTGTCTCGATTTTATTTGAAAAACTTGACATCTTTGAATATTTAAAAGGAACCATTGAAATTACAACAAGAGAACATAATTCTTTACATCCGTGAGATTTCATGATATTTAAAAGTTAAGAAACAATAACATTATGAAAATTTCACAACAAAAAGACAGAGAACACGCGCCAGGCATAGTTGGTTAAGCTATAAGATTAGTATAATGATCTTACACATCACGTATATTTAACATCCATATCCGTCTCGCGCATACCGATGAATACGAGTCAACGGAAGGAGTCGCCGGAGGCCTATCTTAAAAGACACGATAAAATAACAAAAGTAGAAGATAGTAGCTAAATGTAAAAAATGTTTTTCTAAATTAAATTTTTTTGATGCAAAAATAGGCTTTAAGCAAAAATATATTTAAAACTAGCTGACCCGGCAGACTTCGTTGTGCCTTAATCGATAAATAAAAGACCTAAACTATTGTATAAAATAAACTTTAAAACAAACAAATCTATGCGACGGAGGACACATCAAAGGAAAAACAAAATTGATATTTTTATTTATTTCCGAACATTTTCATATATATACCTATCCTCTACCTTTGACCCTTCTCTGGACTTCCACAAATAATTTAAGACCAAAATTAGCCAAATCGGTCCAGCCGTTCTCGAGTTTTAGCGAGACTAACGAACAGCAATTCATTTATATATATATTTATTATAAAATAATATATTTGTCGACCGTGAAGATTCATTCTAATTTTGCCGAACCAAAGTATTCAATTTTATGTTGATTTCGTTACTTGTTTACATGTTAAACTGTTTCTTATTTCAGATGCCTATCCGCTCCAAAAGTGATGGATAGCCACAGCAGATCGGCGTCGCCTCGCGACAGGCCGCAGCAGAGGCCGCCTTCGCCGCCCTCCCCACACGGCTACGACAACAAAGTCTTCCAGCACGACGAATCCGACCCAAACCACAACGACTCCTTCGCGTCCAACGGCGCGCAACAGAACCAACTCAACGGAGACACAAAAACATTAGAGGCCGTCAATTTAGAATTGTTGAATTTAGCACCGAAGAATGGTAATGCGAAAAAGAAGGATGTGGAGATAGATATGAACGGCACGAACCCGTACGATGAATACTTCGTGCCCGTCAACGAACACAGGAAGTTTATGAGGTTTGTAGTACTTTCAATACATTAATGATCTTGTAGGTAATCTAGAAGGACAAAGAGAGATGGTATGCTTGATAGTGCACCAATGTAAAATAAACACAAAGGCAAACCATTGAACACAAAAGTACAAAAGGCGGTCTTATCGCTAAGAGAGATCTTTTCCAGACATGTACCAGATAGACACGAATCATCGAAGGAAATAAATTAACTGCCGCGTACTTATCAATTGAAAAAAGAATATATGAGTCGTCTATTATCAAAGGTGGCAATCTGTGCATTTGGACAAAAAAATGTTATTGATATACAATTGGTTTGAATATAATCGTCTCCTTCAAAGAATACGGTTCAAAACCTGCATTAAATAAAGGTTAATACTTAACCTGTTATTTATCTAAGATGTCGTTCAGAAGAGTTTTGTGACTGCCAATGGAATACAAAGTCAATAATTCGTTTTTCTGATTTACCAATAATTGTCCAAAAGTCACATTGCCGGCTTTGATAATAGTCGACTCATATACATGTGCATCAATAACATAATGATAATGCTACTTTACACATATAAAAAAAACAATAACGTTTCATTTTTCTCAAAAATCGGCGCGTACCGAACGCAAAAGCATAAAGCTTACCGATTCAAGTAAAAAAAACTCGCATTTGAGAGTTACCTAATACGCGTGATAGCTGATTGCGTTTATTTACTTTTCTAGCGTCATTTTAATGAAATCAAGATTTCGTGTGGCAGTCGTTGGTAAACACTTTGTTCAGACAAATTAGTATCTGCACTGGATATTATACACTGGACGTCTTATTCATTAAGTCTGTCCACTTCACTTTGTGCTTTTCATATCAGAAATCACCCGTGCTCACTGACTCAATTTAAAAACAAAAAAAGGAACTTTAAAAAGAATGCGCCCAATATATTCTTTAGAGTCTTAATGCGGATAATAAATTTTCAGATTGATAAACTGTTAACAAACTCTGCATATTTCAAATAAATGTGCTCCATCACTATTAGCGATAGATGTAATGCAAACAACGGCTGATTATTACTTCGTATTGATACGACGCAGATACGTTATAGAACATGTATGAATATGTAGACTCAACATAATGCTGAACTATATATCTATTTAATTTACGCAATCAATCATACTTAATTTCATTAATCATGGTTCACAAGTCATCATCATTCTCCTGCCCTTTTCCCAGTCACCTGGGGTCTGCGCAACATGTTTTCTCTTTCCATACTCCTATATCATATACCGTTTATTCGCTCACTCCCCTCTTACACATATCGTCTTTCACGCAATCCATCGATATCTTCTTAGGTCTACCTCTTCCTCTATATTCTTCCACATTCATATTCATCATTAAGACTCTCTAACCAACCTCATTTTCATTTCGTCTCATCACATGTCCAAACGCGCACTTCTCAACTTCTCTGTCACAAATGCCACTCTCAGACTTCCTCTAACATATTCATCAATCATGGTTCACTAGTCCCTGTTTGCAAATGAAATAGAAATAGGCACCGTGAATCCGAGTTAATAGCAAAAGTTTGGTCCCTTTTTACTTTTTTATAAACCACAAATGTTGCTCCTAATGATATTATGTTATTAATTGATACCGAAAAGCTAAACCAGAACATAAGAGAGTGACTATGTAACTGAATTCACACGAATCCTTTTGAAGGCAATTTTTTTAGAAAAATCCTCTACCTTTTACTTGTATACAAGATTTTATCTTAATTGATGTAAAAGTTATAGTCATGACTTATCAAGAAAATTATAAAAAACGTCAAAAAGTACCCACTTTTAGATATGGTCTTGGTGTTTTAATAGTTTTATTTTTTATTTTTATTATAGATTTCCGAATTACTTTACCGAATCTATTTCCTTTGTTTCCCCAATGAAAACATAACTCTCGTAGAATTTAAAGCAGTAAAGCAACATACCCTGGTTATCTCTACTTCTGGTACATACATTAACTGCACATTTAAATATATATTTTTAATTCGTCTTCTATCGAATCACTAGTTTCGTGACGACGACAAACAAAGTGATAGCTGAACAATTTTTTAGACAAGATCAAACCGAAGCGAACAGCAACTCAATTCGTGACGAGGAATAGTATATTATCATTCAGTTAGATTGAAATCGGACAAAATTAAATACAACGCGTGTTAGGAGTTAATACTTTCGTCATATTTTTGTCGTGAAGGATCGAAACTTCATTGAACATAAAACTATTAAAAAAAAGCATTTTAAAAAAATCTCTTGAAAACACCCACACAATTTAATCCCGGGCGGTTTAATTGGATATAGAACCACTATTATAAAAACCATTGAGGATGCAAAACAAAAACGAACTTTCGATCAGCTTGATAAAAAGTTTCTATATTGTACATTTGTATTGAAACAAACTGACTAATTTCAAACACTTGGAACATAATCAACACGATACCAGATATTTAGCTAATTCGTACCAAGCCATGACAGAGCAATCGGTCACAGGCCCGTATTTCCGCATCGCTAACACCCGTTCTCGTTATGTCCTTGAGACAAACTTCGACTGTGAAATCGAAAAATCGTTTGTCGTTTAAACTCCATGAAACTTCAGGCACAATACTTGGATTCGATTCACAGAATTCGAGAAAAAGTTTAAATTAAATATTATGCGGTAGCACGTAGGAAAGGAATTGAAGAATAATACTAACTAGAGGTCCCGCAGTAGTCGAAATTCGACTATAATTAATTGGAATTGTAAGTTTGTACACTATTATGATTGTATTTTGTACTTCTATAATCACAAATTTCGCCAAGACTACACTATAAAAAATATTAATATAGACAAACAATATTTAATCTATTCTTAATTTGATCACAGACGCTAAGAACAAAAGTTTGACAATAAATAGTATGCATGCATGTGTGCGTCAAATACATGGTATGTAGTGTGTGTAATGTCTTCTTTATTGATTTAATGTATCTTTTATGCATTATTTAAAAATAAAAAAAATAAAGTAAAAATATTAGCATTGTGCACTTCTTCTCTATATTCTCTATAAATGTAGAAAATTTCATACTCCTCCTTTTCGCAATTTTCGTAAAAAGGGATACAAAGTTTTTGCTTCACGTATTAATATATAGATTTGTGACACTAGGGTTATTATCACCTATTTCCTTACTTAGCTCCCCAATTTCTATTGCAGTGGTAGCCAACACCGTCCAAATAGATATTTCATATTTCAAGATATTTGCTACACACGAACGCGATTGTTTTCTTTATTTGCTTACATTAATCGACATACTTTACACAAGTTTTCGGTACAACCCAACCTAAATGTCGTCCAAACTATTCGATAAACACGAGTTTCACCTATTATCTTTAATAACTTCGTGAACATGAAACTGAAGGGTAATCATTACAAATACCAGCTATTAATTAATTTAATGATCATTACAACGAACGTTTTCACATCCGACGTGAAGTACTATTTCACGCGTTTTCATGGTTACTGTTAGTTAGAAATTGCATAAGTTCTTGTTCCGCTGACTTTTATAAGGGCAGAACCGAAATAATGTGTAATTCGATTAGATTATCAGTTTTACTGTTATCGAACGAAGAGGATCCCATATATCGGAAATTAACAGAACAATACATAGTGATGCTCCTCTATGATTTCTCTTGGTACTCGATGTTTAATCGTTTTTCAGCCAGTCACGATTAACGATTGGAAGATCTCGATTTGCGTCGCGAGCCGATAGGTCGATGATCGCGAATTAGAAACGTTAAAAAAAACGAACTTGCATCACAACGATCGTCCTACGAGTCGGTTGACTCTGAATAATCGATAAATAACTCGATTGTTGAGTTGGAACGTTTACTCATTCCCGGAATCGTAAATTAATCGTTTTCTTAGAAATTATTCTATCTACATACATTATTCAGTCAATCGATGAACAAAGAGTCCAATATCTGTAGCGAAAGATCGATACAAAACATTTAGAATATTTTTAAGCTTAACTGCTAAATTCCTACTATAAGTCGGAAAGTACAGCCCCCCCACCTGTCCACCTATAAATCACATATACAACCTTGTTGTCCTTGACCTTGAATAGCTCGCATAATACATTTAAATTTGGTATCGGTTTTATGTACGACACATTCTGATAGCCCGCCGTTGAATTAGAAATTAGCGCCACATACCAATAAAATGCTCAACGTGTAATCTTCACATTATGTCATCGACATTATGATTAAACCTACGAATATTATTCTCAAGGTGGGTGGCGCATTTACGTCGTAGATGTCTATGGGCTCCAGTAACCACTTAACACCAGGTGGGCTGTGAGCTCGTCCATCCAACTAAGCAAAACCAAAAAAATGTGACCTCACATGCGTCAATTTTAATCTTTACAACACAAGAAAACTTTAAACGTAACATTTGATTTGATTAACACTTCAATTTACGTCATTTTTCATTTGTTTTTTTTTTCATATGATTAGATTAATTATGTTTCTATTTAGACTTTTGATTAAAATAATGAGTTTGAATAGTTTGAACAATGCATCACATAGTAAATGAATCTACAGAAATCGGGCATAAATATAAAAATCACAACACCGACAAAATGGGTACTTTATTAACACATAATTAAGCACAAAACATTTTTTTTTATTCAATACTTTTATGTTCATCAAGGTATTTACTGATAATGACTAAATACTGACCAAAATCCGGCAAAGAAAACGTTATTTTTTTACGCGGTTTCTAAAAACAAACAATATTACAAACAAGAATTAAATCCCTACGAGCATATTGCGTAAGTCAATTGACGTCCAAGTTTAATGACGTCCTGAAATTCTTCCGCAAACGTTTTCTCATTGTCTACGTTAAACAATTATTAAAAAAAAAACAATTAAGACTTCCACAAAGGAAACAAATGAGGAAATAATGAGTAATGAGAGATATCCTGTGGCGTTAAAACTAAATTTTTGCTGATTTTTTTATTTATTCGTATTAGTTGGGTTGCCTAAACTTTATGTGGGTTATTTTATCGTCTCCCTGCCATCTATACTAATCTATATCTATACTTCTATACTAATATTATAAAGAGGAAAGATTTGTTTGTTTGTTTGTTTCGAATAGGCTCCGAAACTACTGGACCGATTTGAAAAATTCTTTTTCCATTAGAAGCCGACATTGTCCCTGATGATCATAGGCTACTTTTTTTAAATTTTTTTTAATTTTATTTTTTTGGTTTCATAAATATGAATTCATAAATAGAGTGTTTTAATGTTTCCGAAGCGAAGCGAGGGCGGGTCGCTAGTCTAATATAAGGGCCAGTGGTGACTTTACTTATTTTCTAACGTTAACATGTACCATTGCTGTCCAGGTTTACTTAAGTACATTAACAGAAATATATCATTTGAAAATCGTGGTTATTTTACGGTCCGTATAAAACCAATATTTGAATATCAAATTATTTAAAAATCTACGCTTCAAAACCAATAGTTTAATCAACTTGATGCAGTAAAAACACTTTTCTGTATGTTTCAATATTATTATTTTCCGAGTACTGTCAAAAGAGACCGTGGAAGACACTGACTTTTAACTGTGCTACTTACTAATGATTCAAAAGGAATACCAAATAACAGACACAGTTCAGGGGCAGACCGATAACATATCCCTCATTAATTCTTAATCTGTGTTATCTGCTCATTAATGCGATTTATATAATTCCGATACTGGATAGAGCGTGTCCGTTACACTATCTGATTAAAACAATGCAAATATTTAAGCCACTCTTTTTTATATAGATAAACCGCTAATAGGCTGTTTGTGAGCTGTGAACTTAATTACTCACCACTTATTTCCTGTTAGGGAACTCAGGCTCACGGCTTAACCGTTGTTAAGTCATTAAAGGGCCCAAATATGTATGCAGTGAACACAACCGCGCCCACATTAGATGTACCTAATCTATATAAAACATACTTTTAATCTGTTGTGTGAAATATAAAAATAATCTTAAATACATTCTCAGAAAATCGAATAAATACTTGAATTATTTCCTGAACTCATCAATATCTGATCTCATCGATATCTGAACATTTAATATTTTAAAAATTCCACTAACGAGCTGAAAACATCAATGAGCTTTCTCGAATTTCAAATTAAGTCGAAGAAAAACATTTACGTGTTACACAAGCGTATATTGTCTGAAATCCGACAGAGTTTTCAATGAGTCGACACCTCCTGTCCGAAACACAAAACTAGTATAACTTTTTCTAGAAAGCTGTTACATATTCAATAGCTCGGACAATGCCAGCGGGCTGGTACTTGAAGACGGGCACAATAGGAGTACCGTCCACGTGAATAACTGAACGTTTCACTAAGACTAGTTCATATTATCGAATAACATTACACTTTTCGTTCGAAACTAATGAATGTGACGTATCTGCACTGATATACCAAAACATAGAGTTGTTTCTTACCTAATCATTGGTAAGGGGTTATTACTTTTTTATGTTTCAAGGGTTAGTGGTGGCCATTCTAGTTTCATCAGGACAGGTGGGCGAGCAAAGGCTCAGCCAGGAGAGGTGTTATTTGCTAACAACTGCCCGAGCTTGCAACTCAAAAGCAGCTGCTTCGCGAATGAATCTATTACCGGATCGGAATCGCGACCCGCTGAGAAAGATCCGGCGAGGAACTCAGCGGGCTGATGAATGGATTAGGTTACAAGTTGAACTCTTTGCCGAGTTCGACGAGTACGGTTACTGGAGCCCCTACGCCTGCTCCTAGTGTTAGAGCTGAAGGCGTCTAATGCAACAAGGGTTATTACAAATACGCGCGGTTTGGTAGGTAAGCTCATGGGGCTCATCTTTAGGGATTTGCGTTAGCTTACTTTTAACACCTTTTTTATTAGCAAGAGCAGTCCTTCGTTGAACTGACCACCGAATCGGAATCACGACACACTGAGAATATCCAGCGAGAAACTCAGTGGGTTCTGTCTACGGGCTAGATTGCACTGATTGTAAAACAAAGACATTTACTATAAACAATAGCTGTTCACAATATTAAAAAACTGTCTACTATATACAAGTCAATTTTTCAAAAACAAAAGCTTAAGCTCGGATACAGTACAGTATACAGTAGTCATTTGATAAACGAAATACAACTTCGAATGTCGTATTAATTGTATACTCTATGGCACGAATACGTTCTCAATATCAGTGCGTGTGAGTTTTTTAACTTCTCGATAGCGTTAACTCAAATTTGTATGGAGTTGGAACAGCTTACCTTCGTTTGCCGCTAGGGGCGCTGTTCCAACTCCATACAAATTTGCACACAAATGGCTCGTGACTCGATCTACGCAGCGTCGCCAATAAAACAATTTCTAATCACGAACAGCGCACTGAATGATATTATTAAATAATAAGGGTATCCCAAGAACGATATGCTATCGTTGTCCCGCTATCAGCTACATGCAAAAATGTTGTCCTACCGTCCTTAAAGTTGGTGATAAGCAAAGATTAAGAGTATTAAGATATAAATAAATCTGCAATTTATATCACCACGCGGAACGGCGTCCGTGAAAATACAAAGTAAATAACTACATATTATTATTTAAAAAAAAATATTTTGCGATAAATTCGGAAACTACGGAACGTATAGACAATATGTCACACTGTTTTTAGAATGTTTTGTCAGAGTCCTCAAATTGGAATACATACCACCCTCTTATTTCTGCAAAGTGATGATGCTTCGGGATTCCCAATCCATTAACGGTGCTTTTAAATACCACCAGCACCGGTCACCGTTCTCGTCAAACCCGGCGCTTGCGACGAAGTGCTCGACGATTGAATTAACCCATAGACACAGCCCACTGATCATTATCGTATTTTTCGGGTAGTTTTTTTATTTTTATTTTTTTTTATTGCTTTTGTAGGCAGACGGGCCTACGGCCCACCTGATGGTGAGTGGTTACCGTCGCCCATGGACTTCAGCAATGCCAGGGGCAGAGCCAAGCCGCTGCCTACCGCTTAATACTCTCCATAAGCCTCGTTTGAAGAAGGACATGTCATAGCGCTCGGGAAACACCGTGGAGGGGAGCTCATTCCATAGCCGGATGGTACGTGGCAAAAAAGATCTCTGGAAACGCACTGTGGATGACCGCAGTGGCTCCAGGTAGTATGGATGAACTCTACTCCGGTGGCGGGCGGTGTATCGTGTATCGTGTGACGTCACCCGGCCTACTGAGTTTTTCGCTGGATCTTCTCAGTGGTTCGCATTTCCGATCCGGTGGTAGAAACACTCCCGGTTTGAGCCCCGTGAGCTCACCTACACGTCAAGGAGAAGCTGAAATAGCCTCTCAAGGCTATCAGCATAGGTAAGAAAAAATAAGAAGCATCGAGATTGAAAGCTAGTATCATCGCTATTTCAAAGCAGTTGAATGAACGTTCGATGCTGCAATGGTTCCACCTGAAATTAGCATCAGCGACGCGAGTTTCTCTGTCCAATTAGACCAATACCAAATTAAACTCACCTGTTAGTCTGTAATCTGTAAAATGTTTAGTTTTGGTATAACTATATTATTAACTAGTGAAAAGAATAGATCTTTATTTAGACAACGGGACAACAATCTATATATAAATAAAAATGAATTAAGTACTGTTCGTTAGTCTCGCTAAAACTCGAGAACGGCTGGACCGATTTGGCTAATTTTGGTCTTTAATTATTTGTCGAAGTCCAGAGAAGGTTTAAAAGGAAGATAAATATGAAAATTGGAATTAAATAAAGTTTAGGTTTTTTATTTATCGATTGAGGCACTAGGAAGTCTGCCGGGTCAGCTAGTATATAATAGATATAGGAAGAAAGTATGAACACATAGTGTACAAGGCGACAACCAGTACATCACGTTAGCAACACTCACGCGTCTTTAAATCATCGCAGTTTGAAAAGAAATACTTTTCTAATGGTATCATTCTTTAATTTTATATACTTTATACGATATTATTATCAGAGCAAATGGTCAAACGAGTTCACAGCTTTCGACCTGATTTGAAACGGTTACCGGAATCCAGGTATAGCATAGATTGTGAGGGCTATTTCCCGCATTTAAACAGTGATTTTTTTTGCTTATATGGGTGGACGAGCTCACAGTCCACCTGGTGTTAAGTGGTTACTGGAGCCCATAGAAATATACAAATTAAATGCGTCTACCCACCTCAAGATATAAGTTCTAAGGTCTTAGTATAATTACAACGGCTGCCCCACCCTTCAAACCGAAACGCATTACTGCTTTACAGCAGAAATAGGCAGGGTGGTGGTACATACGTGTGCGGACTCCGAAGAGGTCCTACCATCAGTATTTCTCATCTACTCATCTTTCTCTCACCACTATCATTCTTATTTACATAACAGCAAGCGCATGTCTTAAGCACACACGTGTTTCGCCGTGGAAATAAGCGGGCCAGTATCGAGCGATGCTACTGTGCCGGAGTTCGAATCTCGCACACAAGTAGCAATTCCTTTAACAAAATACATATGTACAGTAAAATCTCTTCCTTCCCGGGATATATGTTCCGTAAAGATGCCGCCAATACGGAATCCGTTAATGTGGAAATTTACATATATGGGATATTCCGTCGAACACTTGCATATTTGTGTATGTACCGATGTACTGATTTAGATGCGCGAATAGTGAAAAAGCGAATGAAGGAAGCGCGAATGAGGAGCTTCTACTGTACTTAGCTCGTGTTCACGAATAGTTATTATAATATGACGAAGGAATAACATCGTGTTATAAAAGACAAAACTGACAAACAAAATAATAATTTTCGTAAATGCTGGTTGAAGTTTTTTTTTGTGATATGACGTAAAGGCTTCTCGATAATAAGGGCCTTCGTTTAGATTGAGGTTTGGCCTTGCAAAAGGAGACTGTCGTGGACTAAAATATTTTTCTTTCCGTTTTCAGGGGTGAAAAGTTGTACGTGACGGCGGACAAACGTGGCGATAAGGGAGGTTGTAAGCGACCTCTTTGCTGGACCCTGTTGGCGCTTGTTGTGGCCGCTATTGTTGCACTAATAGTACTGGCAGCCAGTAAGTTACTTTTGAGTTTCATCAGTAGTTCACTTAATATTATATTAGCTTTCGTTGAATTTATTTTAATTAAAAAATCTTCTAAACTGCTAGTCCTGACCATTTTATTTATTTATTATTTTACCACGATTAACAAACACAAGACATTAAATTGTAGGCCTACAGAATCTACAGTTTTTTTTATTGCTTAGATAAGTGGACGAGCTCACAGCCCACCTGGTGTTAAGTGGTTACTGGAGCCCATAGACATCCACAACGTAAATGCGCCACCCATCTTGAGATATAAGTTCTAAGGTCTCAAGTATAGTTACAACGGCTGCCCCACCCTTCAAACCGAAACGCATTACTGCTTCACGGCAGAAATAGGCAGGGTGGTGGTACCCACCCGCGCGGACTCACAAGAGGTCCTACCACCAGTAAATTGTATGGTTTTTACGATAAAAAAAAATTACGGACATTTAACTTCTAAATTTCGATGTGTGTCATTAATAAGCGCTTTTTTTTAGCTTTGAATAATTAGAATATTTTTTTTTCTGTTACAGCCGGAATAGGATTTTCGAATTCTGCACTAGAAAATCATCTCGAACAAAATACATCGATTAGCTCAGCGCGAGCTCTGGGCGGCCTCACCATACCTATAGCGGCAGAAGAGACAAACGACACTGAATTACACGGTAATAACACAAATCCAATACATAATTTAACAAGAACATCATTTTGACAGACTTTTATTAGTTTGACCCGCATAAACATCTAGATATGTGACAGATGCCTGAATCTCGCTTACGTCATTTTCATGATAAGCTTACATATATACAAGTTCGGAACAACCACATTCGGATCTCCATGATGAGCTGGAGCTTGACTCAATCAGTAGATACCTATATGCAGTCGGCATCAATGCGCCACTTTGAGAAGGCGGCACGACACGAAATCCCTCTTGTCGTGGCCGCCGGAAATTACATACCCGATCCTGTGGACAGAATGATTAACAGTCGAGGACGCCCTAAGCACGTCAATACGAATCCTCCCGATCCATTAACGGTGCTTTTAAGTACCTCAAGCACCGGCCTTGGCAAGTAAATTAAACTATAGGCACAGCCCACTGAGTTTCTCGCCGGATCTTCTCAACGGATCGCGTTTCCGATCCGGTGGTAGATTCTGCGAAACACTGCTCTTTGCTAGGGCCAGTATTAGCAACAACTCCGGTTTGAGCCCCGAGAGCTCACCTACACGATAGGGTAAAGCTGAAATAGCCTCTCAAGGCTATCAGGATAGGTAGGTAAAACAGGTAGGCAGCGGCTTGGCTCTGTCCCTGGCATTGCTGAAGTCCATGGGCGACGGTAACCACTCACCATCAGGTGGGCCGTATGCTCGTCTGTCAACAAGGGCAATAAAAAAAAAACGAGCTCATAGCCCACCTGGTGTTAAGTGGTTACTGGGCATCATAGACGTCAACAACGTAAATGCTGCCACCCAACTTGAGACATGAGTTCTAAGCGTCAGTTTTTTTAGTACAACCGCTGCTTCACCCTTCAAACCGCACTGCTTCACGGCGAAAATTGATTTTTATGATCTGATGACGGTTTACTATTTACTATCATCTACTATTGCCCTGTTCCTATCTATTACTAACCTTAATTACTGTAAAAATTAACGATAACCAAAGTCAATGGTCACGAATGCTTCCTCTAACCACACTAAAACACAAGTTCCAAGTCCTTCACACACCGAAGCGCACAACTGTTCCGCCACAGAAATACCTAGGTAGGTAGGTAGATAGGGGTTACACGTGCGGACTCACAGAACGTCCTACATGAAGAGATTGAGACGCTTAAACAAAACAAAAGAGCATCAACACCAAAATAGGTTCTTCCAAACTCTAGAGTACGGAAGTTATTTCCGAAGTTGAAACGGCAAACCACCTCTAACGTATTCAGAAAAACACTACTAATCTATCCTACTAATAACCATCCCTGAGACGGAAGCAGCTACCAGATATTGCATGCTATCCCCAGAAAACAGATATCTAACGCGTCCGCTAAATTTTAATTATGATGCAATATTACAGTACTATTTGTCGGGTTGGTAATATGTAAAAAACTCAGTAAAATAAACAGTAAAGAGTCTGCTCTTTATCTTTTCAGATAATAACGTGATGAATGAGGAGCCGTCTAGTGATGCAGAACCAACACCAGAGCCAGAACCGGCAATCAACGACGTACCGTCAAGAGACGCAGTACCGACCCCAGAGCCAGAGCCCCAGCCAGATACATCAATAAACCAAGAACCGTCTAGAGAAGCAGTGCCAACACCAAAGCCGGAACCCTCAATAAGCGAGGAACCGTCTAGGGAAGCAATGCCAACACCAGAACCAGAGCCAGTAATAAATCAGGAGGCGTCTAGAGAAACAGTACCATCACCAGAGCCGGAACCATCAATAAGCGAGGAACCATCTAGGGAAGCAATGCCAACACCAGAACCGGGGCCATCAATAAACCAGGAACCATCCAGAGAATCAATGCCCACACCAGAGCCGGAGCCATCAATAAGTCAGGAACCATCCAAAGAAGCAGTACCATCACCAGAACCGGAGACACCAATAAACCAGGAACCATCCAGGGAATCAATGCCAACACCAGAGCCAGAGCCAGCAATAAACCAGGAGGCGTCTACAGAAGCTCTACCAACACCAGAGCCGAACCCATCAATAAGCCAGGGGTCATATAGTAATGCAGAACCAACACCAGAGCCAGAACCGGCAATAAACGAAGTAGCATCCAAAGATGCAGTCACAACACCAGAGCCCGAGCCATCAATAAACCAAGAACAATCTAGAAAAATGACACCGACAGTAGAGCAAGACTTATTAATTCATCAGGAACCATTTAAAGAGGCGGTACAAACAACTGAACAACAACCATCAATAAACGAGGAAGAAACAACAGAGCCACATTTCCTAATTAACCAAGAACCATCTAGAGACATTACACTAACGATCGAGCCAGAATCATCAGCAAACCATGAAACATCTAAGGACGTAGAATCTGTGAACAACGGAGAATCTAGTGAAACGACATCAGCAGAATTTGAACCTACAATAAACCATGAATCATCTAGTGAAATGGTACCGACACTGGAGCCAAAAACATCAATAAACGAAGTGCGATCTGAACAAACAGTGCCGGATCCAGAAACATCAGTAAACAAAATATCTTCAAATGAAATGGTGCCTACAGTGACACAATTAGAATTAAACCAGGGACCAACTAGAGACGTAGTGACAACATTAAGGCCGGATATGTCAATAATTGCACAAAAAATTGAGCCAGAAACGTCAATAAATCACGAACTATCTAGAGGAATGCCACACATAATAGAGTCAGAACCGACAATAGATCCAGAGTCAATAATAGAGCCAGAGCCGACGATAGAGCCAGAACCGACAATAGAGACAGAGCCACCGATAGAAACAGAGCCGACAATAGAAACAGAGTCGACGATAGACAAAGAACCATCAATAAACCAGGTGCTATTAAGTGAAATGACTCCAACATCGGACCCAGAAACAATAAAACAGAGAGAAATGACACCGGTAATAAGCCCAGAACTGACAATAAACCAAGAAAAATCTAGAGGAATGATGTCGACTATAGAGCCAGAGCGATCAATAAACTTTGAAAAGACAACAGAGTTCCAACTATCAACAAACGAGAAAGAATCCCGTGAAATGACACCAACATTAACACCTCAATTAAACAATGATGATGTAACAAGAACACAATCGATGGAAAATCAAGAACAACCTAGGGAAACCGAACCAGTAATAGACCTAAAATCATCTTTAACTCACGAATTAGATACAAAAACGATTTCAACAACCGAGCCCCAATTATCAACAGACCGCGAAGAACGCGTAGAACCACCATCATCAACAAATCAAGAACGTTCTAGAGAAATGGCACCAGAAACAGCACAGCGATCAGTTAAGGTGGTAGAAGTAACCAAAGTTCAGTCACCAATAAACCAGGAACAATTTAGAGAGCCCGCACAAACAATAGAGCCCGAACCGCCAACAAACGCTGAAGAAACAACAGAGCAACTACTATCAATGAACCAGGAACCGTTTGGAGAAACGATCCCGACCATAGAACCAGAACCAATTGATAATGAGGAAACTACAGAACAACCATCGTCGATAAATCACGCATCTAAAGATATTGTATTAACATCTGAAGCAGAATTAGCACACCAAGAACGATCGAGAGAACAACCGAACTTTTCCATTGACCAGAAAAACACAACTGAACTAGAATCACAGATTAATCAAACAGAAACAACAGAACCACAATTTTCAGTAAGCAAACAGCCATCTGGCGAAATATCAGCAATAACAGAGTCAGTTTCATTCGTAAATCAGGAACATACAACAGAACCTCAATCATCAATGGATCAAGAACCATCTAACGAAATTTCAGCAACAACAAAGTCACAATCATCAATAGACCAAGAAGAAACAACTGAGCAACAAATATCGGCAAACCAGGAAGAGATAAATGACGAAGATTTCTTAGTGAATTCTGATGACGAAAATAGCCCAGGCTCGTCGGCAAACGAAGTAGAAACAATAGAAACGGATTCCTCATTAAATGAGCAAAAAGTTAAAGAAACAACAACAGAATCTCAGTCATCATACAAACAAGACCTATCTACAGAAACGTCATCAACAACAGAGCTACAACCGTCAGAACAAAAGGAAGAAACAGATGATCGACAGTCATCAACAAACCAAGTTGAAACAACAGAACTAGAAACATCAGTAAATCAAGAACAAGAAGCAGACCTGGCATTGACTGTGGAACCGCTGCCATCTGAAATCCAAGAAGAAACTACAGAGTCACATTCGTCAGCAAACCAGGAAACATCCAAAGAAATATCTTCAACAACAGAATCACAATCTATTGTGAGTCAAGAACCATCTGTAGATGTGTCTTTAACCGTGGGGCCGCTGACAACCACAATCCGAGAAGAATCAACAGAAGAACCTAAAATATCTAAGGAGGTGTCACTGAGAAACAATACGGACAATAATGTAGAGCTAACGGCAGAAAAATCAAGCGAAAACGAACCATCGAGTAAAATACCACAAATACAAATTTACGAAGTGAGGCCCACAGACTTACCTGAAATTTTCTCGCCGGCAACAATGCACCCGCCAATAAAGTCACCCAGCTTTTCAAACGATCGCGAACCTACATCAACAGGACTACCATTTTTGGAAGACATGAATGATATTTATTAGAATAATCCGATTAGAATTAATAAAATTTGAAAGAATTTCATCTAACTGAGAGCTTAATATAGTCTATTAAACATCCCTAGTTAAAGAAAGATTGCAATGGTTATTCTTTAACTTTAGACATATTATTATAAATAACTGGGATTAAATCATTGTCTGGAAAGCTCTGAACTTTAACAAACATTACATTGTAGTTAAAATAAGTGTATATAGTGCTATTTTAGATTACTGTGATGTATGCGATAGCTGTATATCAATGTGGACCAAATAATCAGTAATAATTCAATCTTATTGCAAAGGTAACAGTTTTTTCTAATACCTAATGAAACGAATTATATATTTTTCAACAACATTTAAATCATTCATAGATTTTCATATTGACTAGTCAAACTAGAAAAAGTCAAGAATTTAGATATAGATAAAACACCATATTAGCGATGATTTATTTATCAAACTCAAATACTTTATGTATAAATGAGTCGCAGTAGTTTGTACATTGTCTCATTTCGTTTTTTACTGCATACTTGCAAGGGTTAGTAATCATAATTTATAAGTCTTGTAGGGTAACAAACCAATCTTGGCTGAGAAAAAAATAAAACCTCATAATGACTTTCAGACGACAAGACTATGAAGAAGAGTTATAATGTCTTGCTCATTTGACATGATTTGATATTTCTTGTACGATTTACAAAATTACCCATTATGATTGTTACCACTATAAAAAGTTGCATTATATTAAACTAATCATTGGATGACTTTACTAAACAAAATGTGTCCCTTTTTTTAAATTCAGTACCTACTAATTACATATAATGCAATATCTTTAATATTTTTTAGATACACATTTGTGATGAGAATTTGAATGTTCTGCCATTCTGTTGTGATATGCTGCACACATTCATCCCGTTTGTGCTTAGTGAGGTCTGATTTGTAAAGTAATATTATAATTAATTTAGTATTTGTTAATTAAGACATATTATTTGTATAAATGTTTGACCTTGTAAAGAATTATGTTGTGAATAATTAAAGTTAATTTTAATTAAATTTTGTTTTATTCAACATCTTCTTTGCTTTAAACATGTACGCAATATAAAACCAATAAACGTGCCAAATGACTAGTGAAACTTCGATGATACAGTTCATTTTATTATTAAAGAAAATTGGTATTTCGTTTTAGGAATTATGAACACAAAATAAACACATGCTACAATTAAGTACTCAACAAGTTTTATTTGAACACATGTTAAAATTAATTAACTGGATATTCTTTTGTTATACAAAGTAGTAACTACCATTTAATATAAAGCATCATATGCATATCTTTTAAATTTTTGGTTGTGGTGTAATATTGGCTATTTCTTCTGCGGCTATCTGTTCGAATTTCATTTGAGCACATAAACAGCCTTCGCCGCTTCCGTTGACTATACATTCCCCAAGCATTTCCCTACAACTATTAGGGATTTCAAATTTACTTGTCTGCTTTGCATCCATTACTTCTGGCATTACTATATCGCATATATCAAGCACTTTTATAGCTCCATTCACTACTTTAATAGTTCTATTTTCTAAATCAGTCATTGTTGTTGAAATCATGTTTTGTAAACAAGTTTTGAGTTTCGTATCTTTAACTTCGTCAGCTTTTGAACATTCGCAGCCATCACAAAAGTTTTCGGTCACGTTTTTCTCGCGGTCTAGTGATTTTGTCCAGCTATTCGCATTTGATTGGGGAGCTGGATCATCATAGCCCTCGCCAATTCTCCGGCTCATTTGTTCACATAAACATTCTCGGCCTTCAGACTCGAGTAAACAACCACCCAATATCGTCTTACAACTACTTACGTCTTCCAGAACGTCTACATCAGAAACGCTGTGATCAATAGCTTCTTTATCCGAAGAAAAACTTTGAGATGCCGGTTTATTGTTATCAAAATTACTTTTACACATAACTACATGTTCGTTGTAATAAATTTGGAATACAATTTGACCACAATTCGTGCATAAAGTAGTTTCTGAAAAAGAAAAATAACTTGACATAAGTATCTGACGTACGTATTCGCGAAATAGATTTAATTTGTATTTTATTAAATTACTATGCTTACGTAGACTTTCCTCCTCAACTAATGGTTCGGTTATAGATTTTGTATCTGTAGTTATGATTTCCAATTTACTTCCTAAAATCAAATGAAAATTAGTTTTTATTTTCCATTTTAAATAAAGGGAAGGGAATTACTGGCCCTCCTATTATCCAAATAGCACATGTCATAATTTCTATTGTATATCAAACATCGAATCAGAATGAATGGATGTTTCGCGGCAGAAAAGGACAAGTGGTACCCACTATTGCAGAACCACAAACTACCCCTACCATAATCAAGGGATTTTGTTATGTATAATAGCCGGCAAACTTCTTGAGCATTTGTTGACGTAGTGGGGGTAAGTTTGCGCATGGTACACTCACGTGCAAAAATATTATTTACTCTGCGTCATAATGCAATTAAATTATTAAAATCAACATATGTATTTATTTATATTTATTAGAACATCAACAAAAAATATAGGTTAATAATTGTAATAATTTAATCTTGGGGTAAAATAGATATTCCTTCTATTAAGTCAAAACTAGAGCTGTTGCCAGGTCTTCGTTCAGTTGAAGCGAAGCTGGTATTTGTAATTTTTTTTTCGTTATCATAATCTTGACCATTATCATCATCACTGTTTTCATCACCCGAGTCGCCATCATCGTGTTAAGTCGACATAGGGTCATCGGTGTAGTTTACGACTCGGTCGGTTCGATCTTCTTTTTTGTCTATAATTAATTATTTTTTGAAGATATTCGATTCGTAGTAATCGAATGTTACTTTTTTCAATTACCAGCTTCCGATTATTTTCTGTTTTTTTTTTCCATCTGAAGCCTAGCTCTTTCATAATTCGTCGTAAACTTCATTCCGAGCCATTAAAATGTATATCTTCTTTAAAATTTTCGAAGCCTTTTTATTACAGATTGAACGAAACTATCCATTCCGGTAACTTTCTTCTTCCCTGATCTTTTCTTACCCGGAGTCCCAAGCACGATGAGCAAGCCAGAGCCTTTAGCTTCGTTAATAATGCACCTAACAGTACTCACTGATGTTTTTGTTGCTTCCGAAGTCTGTTTTACTTTTTCCATAATATCATTCTTCCCCTGTTTTATAATGAAGCAATATACGTCGTACACAATTTTTCTACCCTTTCTTTTGAATACTCCACCAGTTTGTCGCGGCATAGTGTATTTTTTATAAAAAATCAACAAACACTCAACAAATAGCAATGGCAACAAAGTCAACAAGCAATTATAATAAAATATAACTTAACGATTAATAACGATAGATTTTTCACTGTACGCAAGCGTACTTTACGCAAGGTTCGACTGATCTACCAATAACGCGCTCGATACGATTTCCCCTGCCGTCGCGCCTCACCCTCACCACCAAAGTGATCTAAAATTCGGTTCTGCGCAGCCAAGGTCATTTGCTCACGATGTTTGCCGGTTACTATAATCCATGTTAACTTCATACACTTACTGTGAGTTTCCTGATGTCTTTTCCTAGCATAATCGGTAGCAAATTTCTTGTTGCAGTTCGTTACATCGCAGTACAGCCAATTATCAGGCTCGTGGGTTCTGAGGTGAGCCTTCAGGTGATGTGATTGTATAAAACCTAAAAATTAAAATAAGAAAGGAATTCCAAAAAATTCGCTGTAGGATTTTTTAAATAAATCGGTGTGCTTAGTGCGAGTTTTTCAACGTTCTCGATAGCGTAAAAGTTAACTCAAATTTGTGTGGACTTTGAAAGTTTACCGCTAGGGCGCTGTTCCAAATGCATACAAATTTGAGCTAACTTTGACGCTATCGAGAACGTTATATATCGAGGTTATTAGCTAATCACAGAAAATGTTTTATTTTTCACCTTTTTTCAGTGTGCTTAGTGCTAGTTTTTTAACGTTCTCGATAGCGTAAAAGTTAGCTCATATTTGTATGGAATGGGATCGATTACGTGCGTTTGCCGCTAGGGGCGCCAACTGCATACAAAATTGGCTTAACTTTTACGCTGTCGAGAACGTTAAGAAACTTGCACTAAGCACACAGATCGGTGATCGCGGACAGACTTCACGTTGCGTGATGTTGTTATTTACAATTTTAAATTGTATTTAGTTTTATCTTCGAGTCATTATTTTTTCTTGTAATTAGATTACTTTAACAGATAACTTTACTCTTCTCTTTCTTTTTAAATATCAACGCTTGATTTTGTCTTCGTGTTCTAGTCGCTGATCCCGAGTGAAACATGATGAGTGGGAACCGGATTTATTCACAATACGTCGTGACGGGAGTCTTAACTTTTTGTGAAAATTGTTTCAGTCTTAGATACGGAATGAATATGTTAGAAGAAGTCTGAAAGTGGCACCTGTGACAGAGAAGCTGAGAAGTGCGCGTTTGGGACGGTATGGACATGTGATGAGACGAAATGAAAATGAGGTTGGCAAGAGAATGTTAACTATGAATGTGGAAGGATATAGAGAAAGAGGTAGACCTAAGAAGAAATGGATAGATTGCGTGAAAGACGATATGGGTAAGAAGGGAGTGAGCGAAGAAATGGTATATGATAGAGGAGTATGGAAGAAAACATGTTGCGCCGACCCCAGGTGACTGGGAGCAGGGCAGAATAACGATGATAAATGATATTTCAGTCTTAGATAAAAAAAAAATTAATACATAAAATTTTATCTTTTGACTGTCATATTTCACCGAGTCACGACTTTTTTTTCGAACGTAATGGTATCATTGCTTGAGCGCGCTCAGTAGGTACTACTACTTAGGCCTTATTCCATCTATATGACGATTTATTGATAAAATTTATAGTCTCATTACCCTGGGCATGAATATTTTGGCCTGAAGTTATCGCCAAATTCGCGAAACTGTACTTACCTTTCCCGCATATACTGCAGAAGTGCGGCTTCTCATTCTTGTGCGTCAGCTCATGGTGCTTTAAATGATGTGGAAAATTGAAAGTCTTACGACATCCATTAACGCTGCACTTGTATCGCCTCTCCGATTCAGGTCTGTGAATCTTCAAGTGAGTTCGAAGAGCCGGTTTGCTGCTAAATGATGCGCCGCATTCCTCACAAATAAATGTACCTACAAGCAGTGGTGGATTTACACTAAGGGCAGTCGGGGAAAGTACCCAGGGCGGCAATTTTTTTAGGGCGGCTAAATTTTTAAAGTGAATTTTTTTTTATTTAGTCTTGTCAAGATTTCTCAATATAATTAATTAATTCTGTAATTAATAAATTTCTGCTTAATTGGTAATTTAAGAAATTCAATTCATCCATTATTTATGAATTATAAGTTTGGCACTTTTAGTAAAAATTAACAATCAAAATGATTTAATCAATTTATTTCCATGGAGTTTTGAAATAATAATCGATTTTTCTATTTTCTAGAATTAAAAAAAAAATATTACTATTTTTTTTTTAAGTAATATAATTATGAGTCGCCCTTAGTGCCAAGTGTATAATTGTTAGAAAAAAAACAAATATTCATTTATGTTTTTGGGAATACATAACATATAATATTTTCTCTGCAATAAATTAGTTTTTTAATTTTGAAAAACAAAATATATAAACTATAAGCTTAGCTAAATTCCAGTATTGAAATTCTATCAATCAACAAGCCAATCGGTCGCCACGTTGGTATTCGTTCAATAACAGAGTGAAGTAGCATTGCATTATAGAATTGTTAGTGCATTGATAAGACTATAACAGGAGTTCAGCAACGCCTAAAACTTTGACTTCGAACACCGATCGCCGGACGCGGTTATTAAAAAAAAACCTAAACTATTCGCGAACGAGGACTAATACACCAAGTGAATTATTTTTACTGGTGGTAGGACCTCGTGTGAGCCCGCGTGGGTGGGTACCACCACCCTGCCTATTTCTGCCGTGAAGCAGTAATGCCTTTCGGTTTGAAAGGTGGGACAGCCGTTGTAACTATACTTGAGACCTTAGAACTTATATCTCAAGGTGGGTGGCGCATTTACGTTGTGGATGTCTATGGGCTCCAGTAACCACTTAACACCAGGTGGGCTGTGAGCTCGTCCGACCATAAAAGCAATAAAAAAATTTTTTTTTAATTTTTCTCGTCAGTGCTCTTGTCCAAGAGCTCCGCGTGGTAGTCCCAGATGCGTATCGGTTCTTAGACTCCTAGACGTAGCCAGGGACCTAGTATGTCTTACTGGGTAAGTCCCGTATGTTTCACAATCATTTGGTCTGTCCAGACCCGATATGATCTCTATTTACTGGCAGTACCAAGTTTACTATACCAAAACAAGCACAGGAAAACACGTCTATTAAATTCCTACTTCATATGTTATTATATTATAATAGATATTTTACTGGTAGTAGGACCTCTTGTGAGTCCGCGCGGGTAGGTACCACAACCCTGCCTATTTCTACCGTGAAGCAGTAATGCGTTTCGGTTTGAAGGGTAGGGCAGCCGCAGCAGCGACTATACTTGAGATCTTAAAACTTATATCTCAAGGTGGGTGGCGCATTTACGTCGTAGATGTCTATGGGCTCCAGTAACCACTTAACATCAGGTGGGCTGTGAGATCGTCAACCCACTAAAGTTATAAAAAAAATTGGCAATTCATTTGGTATACAATAAAGCGCCTCACCACTACTTTATTTTTACAGACTACCTTAGTCAGAACCTTTGACAATATTGCCAATTGATACTATAATATTTTATATGCACTATTACGTACAAACCTTTATGAGCATAATTAAAATGACGCTTCAGTAGAACTTCATCCCTAAATTTTCCTCCACACTTATTACATTGAACACTTCCTTTACGTGAATGCTGTTTTTCGTGTCTCCGTAAGGCTGACCTGACAAAAATAATGTAGTTATAATTTAAAAAAAAAAACAAAAAAACAATCTCAAATAGCAAAAGTCAAGGCAGGTCATGTTATACAATTTCTGTGCTGCTGCTGGTTTTTATAAACAAGCATTTTAAAGCAAATCCAATGTCTTGAAGTCGCTTATTAATTATGTTGAAAAATTTCATTACATATATTTATGGATCTATAGATCAATGAACATATTGGACAATTTAATAAACTACTTGAGCAATTTTTTTTTTTGCTTAGGTGGGTGGACGAGCTCACAGCCCACCTGGTGTTAAGTGGTTACTGGAGCCCATAGACAATGTAAATGCGCCACCCACCTTGAGGTATAAGTTCTAAGGTCTCAGTATAGTTACAATGGCTACCCCACCCTTCAGACCGAAACGCATTACTGCTTCACGGCAGAAATAGGCGGGGTGGTGGTACCTACCTGTGCGGACTCACAAGAGGTCCTACCACCAGTGAAAAAAAATGTGTATTCAATAAAATGTATCTAATGCCATAACTCAGGAAATTAATAATTTCCAAAAAATATATTTTAACTCAAATTACACAAATCAAATATCTGAATGAAAAGATTCGCAAAAGTTTGTAAGAATGTATGGATGTAAGTTTGTTACTCTTACACGCAAAAACTACTGGATGGATTTTGATGAAACTTTACAATAATATAGCTGACACATCACAATAACACATTTAAAAAGATATAGTGTGAATTATCCAAAATAAAACGATAAGTGTCAAGTAAGTAGGAAAAAAATCTGCCATCTTATTTTCATAATCAATAATAATTTACAGTTCCCTAAGCGAAGTGAGGAAGGATCTCTAGTTAATTATAAAATTGATACTTACAAAAAATTAAATTTCTTGGAACAAATTTGGCACTGAAAGTGGAGCGAGTGACTTTGTTCGTGTCTCTTTCTCTCACTTTCATATTTAAATTGCTTATTACACAGAGAACACTGTAATTTGTTTGTAGAATCTTCAGCTGTCATGGCCAAAGTAGTTGAAAGTAGTCACTCAAAAGCGATACAATTGATTTTATTATTAATTTATATTCTAAATAAACATACACATAAATATGTCACGCACGCAACAAAGAATTGGAACATTTTATAAGCGTTACTTTTATTTTTTATAAAGTAAGTTCTCTGGTGTGTTATGTTGTAATTTTTAATTTCATTACTATTTTAACATCACTCTGAGAGAGGAGACATGAAATAAGTATTGTAAGGTCTATGCGTCGCGTTTATATTCTATTTAACGTAAGGCCAGAACTATTACACTTAGGTATCGAGTTACCTTATCACTTTATCACATTTATAAACAGTTCAGTGTCAAGTGTCACAACTAGTAGTTTCATTTTTCAAGAAGTCGAAAGCGAAGGGATCACCACAATTAAAGGAAAATACATTTTATTGATGTATTCTAAAAAAACTTGGGTTATTTATCATGAATTTGCTGGATTGACTATATTTTCTATGCAAGTCAAAATTACTACAACTTAGCTCAAGTAGAATTACCTTAACGGTAATAACGGTAGCACCAATCTGACAAAAAAAAAAGTGTCAACTTGGCGCTTTACACTATTGATTTTGTTAAAATTTGCTATGTACACGTTGTTTATTGTATTTTTAGCCATACCTACTGCTAGTAGCCTCGCGAAGCTACACTAGCTTCATCGAACGTGTAGGCGGGCTCAGCCTAGGAAATTTTGCTAATATCTGCCCTGGCAAGAGCAGTACTTCGCGGATTATATCACGAATAAATCTATTACCTCCAAAAAGGGATCCTCCAAAAAGTCCAATAAAAAATCTCAGTAAATGACCACCATTTTACTGAGATTAAACTTCATCCCATATCATCTCATTTCATTTTATAATATCATTTTTCATACAAAAAAATTATCATTAAAATTAGACTTGACCTAAAGGCCTTAGTTACCAGGTCATAAAATCCCTTAAAAAAAGCATAATTAGATAATAATCTTAATAATATGTACATTATGTACACTCAAGTCAATTTAAGCAGTACCTATGTCAATATCAATGTCTTGCTTATCAACATATTTTTATTTCTTTAAACAAACTTTACGAATGTGCCATAATTCTAATCAGTACTAATTATGTAACTAATTTAAATGACATCATGTACAGCACAAACTGTATCAAATAATCTAAGCCTCAAACGAGGCGACTCTCTTACTTTAATCTTCGACTTTAAAAAATAGAGATTTTTTTATATTAATTTAAAGTTAATTTATTTCGTTTGCTAATGGGAATTAAACTCCAAAGCAAGAAATCAAACTACAGTTACTTAATAAGGATATTAAAATTATATTTCCCAGAATCGTTTTACAATGCTCAATTGGATCAAAGTGACACTTATCCTGTGCTTGTTCGGTCTGCTTCGCGAGATACGACCGTCCGAACCGTTCGTTTCGGATTTTCTTGTAGAATGGAGAAACATCACCAACGAACAATTACAAAGAGAAATTTATCCAGTAGGAACATATTCCTATTTAGCTCAACTCGTGCTGGTCTTCCTTATAACTGATTTCTTGAGATTTAAACCTGTTATTATTTTATCAGGTAAGCATTCAACATGGTATTTGTATACACAATTGTATAATAAGAATTAACAGAAAAATACTACTTACCCTAAAAGAATTTTTTTTTAATGTTTAACATAATAAAAATTATGAACCAAAACAAAGATACATCACAAATATTTTTCAGGTCTCAGTGGAATAACAGTGTATTGTATATTACTATGGACATCCAGTATAAAGTGGCTTCAAGCCTCGCAATTCTTCTATGGAATGTACATGGCCACTGAAGTTGCTTATTACACTTACATTTATGCTAAGGTAATGAAACTCAGGTAATAGAGAAAATAGAAACTTTCATATTTCAATAAAGCTTGTCCTTTGAATTTCTGGTAGATCAAGCAATATGAGATTAAATAATTACATACTTATTCTAAATTTGAAGTCTGGCTTGATCATCTTATTAGATACGTGGTATAGATTCCTGTATCACAGAGGTTCAATTTGTAATTAAAGATCTATCAAATTTCATATTTGAAGTTTTGTTTATTTCTGCATTTAGAATTTTTTGTAAGTTTTGATGGGTTGTTTTGCCAAACTATTTTAATACTTCTCAATGTCTGCAGGTGGATCCGAAGAAGTACCCTTTAGTTACGTCGTGTACTAGGATTGCATCATTGACAGGAAGGTTCCTATCTGGTGTCAGTTCACAACTACTCATACATTTTAAATTCATGGACTACAGGGAACTAAATTACATAACTTTGACAGGTAATAGCATTACTTTATCTCATTAACATATATAAAGACAAACTAACTAAAGAACTAGATGCTACATAATAATGCAAAGTAGCACCTCTATAATCGTACATGGTGAAAAATTATTTATCTGTTATAGCGCAGATACTAGCAACATTTTGGGCACTATGGCTGCCTCCGGTTAAATATGGAATATACTTTCACAGAAGGATATCGACAATTAATATCCCTGTTGACAAATCATCATATAAAAACTCAGAAAAGGTATATATCATCATCACATTAACCTATCATTTTTATAATAAAAGAAAAAAGATTAAGGTGTATGGTGTGGCACTCTCTGCTTTTCTTGCTGGGGAAAATAGAATCACTATGTAACTGTATCTATATCATGTGTTCCTATTAAAATCTTTATGAATCTTACAGTTGATGATGCTTGTTAACATCTGCAGACATTTTTCAAACTATTCTTTTGTTGAAAACCAAACTAACTACTTGTATGGTATATCCAAATAGTGTAATACTATATATCAAATAGTAGAACGTGACAGCAAGGAGAAGTCTGTACCACAAATGGCAATTAAAGCCTGAGACAGCTTTCCAAGCTTAGTTAGATTTATTTATTTATTTATTTATTTTATTATTATTTGTGGTCATAGTTAGTATGACTACAAACTAAAACAACCATTCAATATATTGCTGGCTAGTCTCACTACAAGACTCCATAAGTTTCATCTTGAATGTTAGGATTTGGGCAAACAATTACCCCACCCTTTGTCCCTTGGGATAGTTGTATGTCATTCTCTCATACTCAACTCTTCATATACAAACAAAACCTGCATAAATCTTTAAGAGCCTTTAAATAGCCCTGGATAGTTATTCCTTAAAATGCTCATTCTTGACCTTACCAGGCCGTAAAACTTGCAAAGCATGCAACACATAGTTTTCATCTCAATACATAATCAGCATATTGGATCATAAACTACAAAAACACCCACTGAAACAAGAAATGGTAATGCATTATAATTTGATCCTCCTTAAAATTAAAAAAAATTGCCCATATTTCAATATTTTCATTTTAATCTATTATTCCATTGTTTTTATATACTTTGCAGTGAGTGGAATTCAAAGTACTTAAAAACAGTGCTCTCATCCACATATTCTAGAAAATTAATTTTGTTTTAATGAAAGTAATACACAGCATGTTCCTAAATCTTTCCTTGAAATTATCTTGTTTTTTTTCTACCTATTCTAGTAACCTCGAGGGGTTATTCTAAATTCACGGAACTAGTAGATGAGCTCACGGGGCTCAAACCGGGAGTGTTGCTAACACTGGCCCTAGCAAGTGCAGTGCTTCGCAGAATGTACCACCAGATAGAAAACCCGACCCACTTAGGAGATCCGGCGAGAAACTCAGTGGGCTGTGTCTATGAGTTAATTCGCTCGTCGAGCCCTTCGTCGCAAGCGCCGGGTTCGGCGGGGACGATGACGACGGTGACCGGTGCTTGAGGTACCTAAAAGCACCGTTAATGAATCGGGAGGATCCGTAATGACGTGTTTAAGACGACGTCGACTGTTTACCATTCGGTCCACAGGATCGGGTATGGACTCTTGTGAAAAAGCTATCAATCAAGCTATCTAATCAATATCTTGAGCCTAATAACAATTTTAGCAAAAAATAAAAGAAAAGCCAACATTAAATAGATCTATTTCTTTTTTTTTAAGCGTACATTCAAAAGTAATTTAATAGAGGCTTCGAGTTTAATATTGAAACACTCGAGGGCGGCTTACTCCCGTCCAAAAGTGATAGCGTGGAGCGCTCTGTATGCGGTCGCTTTAGCCCTCTTCGTACAAGCGCAGACTTATATACAAATACTGTGGCGGCACATACAAAAAGAACAATCGAATCCGGTATGTTATTATTTATTTTCACTAGGCTTAAAAGGCAGTGACTAGTATCTAGCTGTCATCAACAATGTTAGAGTCTAGAGGACATTGTTGGCTACTGTAAATTATTTGTTTTAGAGACAATAGTCCGAGTGAGCTATTGTCACCTAATGTATAATAATAAGATATCGCATTATCAAGCTAGGGGATTAATAAGGGGACAAATAAGAGCAAACATACTCATAATCATGTGACTAGATCATAGTCCATAATCTTATGATGAGTACATATCCAAGTAATTAGTAAATATCTAATGTGTGTTCACTGAACATGTAAAGCCTGCAATACATGTTGGCCGAGCGTCGCCGAGTGAACGCCAATACCAACGTATAGACAGTATATTTGTATTGTCTTGCCATCGCTCGGAGTCGCTCGCCTAGTTGGCCGAGCAAAGTCAAGCGCCAACGTGTGTAGAACTCATTTGGCGTAGCTTGCCACAACTTGCGGTCCAACTCGCGACCACTTGCCGCACTTCGGAGCGCTGTCGGTTTTTCTGCACAAATCAAAGGCGCTCACGCGCACTCGGCCGTTAGTACTGTCCACAATCACATGTTTGTCAGCACGCCATTACGTGGTTGGCGTCCGTTGTGTGTACGCGTACAAAATGTCACTCTCAACTGAAGGAGCCCAAAGTGTGGGCACCTTTTCAAAATTTGTCTATATTGGCCATTTGTATTGGTTTTCGGTAAACTTGCCGAACGTGTAGGCAGTAGCACTTGCATTGTATTAATTTGCCTACGCTCGCTTTGGCTCGACCAACATGTATTGCAGGCTTCAAAGGATTTTTTTTAGAATTAATTCCTTTCATAAAACATAATTATTGTTACCAGTTAAAAACAGTTTGCTACCCTAAACTTATTGTCCTACCAATTTCGACCGTGAATTAGACTCGAAGAAATGTTGCATACTGATTTGACAGGCAGGTTTTTTTTTTATATTACTTGGTGAAGAAGTTCATAACTCATCTGGTGTAAAGTAGTCACCAAAGTCCATGGCCATCACAGCTTGAATTCCCTCACCCATTCGCTAGTTCTGCAATTATTGTGATGGGGGTCAGTTAATTTTCAAACTGAACCTGTGCCTTAAGACACAACTTACTTAGATAGTAACTTACATATGTGTGTGAGTGTGTGAGCGTATGTGTGTATGTATACATGTATATATACACAAGGTATAATAGGCATCTGTTCAGTTGTTAATTTTTTTCTGTATGCACCTGTTTAGAATTGCAATCCAGATTGTTATGTTAAATATTTAAACTTATAATTTTCATGTTTGTAATTTGTTTTGTGCATCAATATAAAAAATAAACGCATCCATTTGAATTTTTACACTAAAGGATACATTCTGATTTACAAACACTATCAGGTATTGTACAATGGAGCTGCGGAAGCCGCTACCACTCTGTTAGGAGCCGGGGCTGCGTATATAGCATCGTATGACCGGCAGTCCTTCAGTCCCGCACTTTCTTCAGCCATACAAGGAATCGCTCTGTTTCTAACTACCTACATATCGAACGTATTCGTTTCCTACGCTGGATACGTTGTCATGGGAGTCATGTTTCATTACATCATCACTTTGGCCAGGTGAGGATATATATATATAGATAATTACTTGTGACGTGTTGAGACACCACTGCTATCTACCGTAAATCATTAAATTATTCTGTCACAACATCCATTGTTTCAATAAGAGTCATTGAGTTAGATTTAATAAATAAATTGTAACTTGAATCTTATTTCTTTAGTGTTGCATTTTTTTAAATAGTATACTAGTTTTAAAATACTAATATTATCGGATATAAATTTGGAGGATCAAGGATCGTGTGTGATTTGTACGGGATTTTTAATTGAAGTTATACTTCTTTAGGCGCGTTATGAAAAATTGATGAGAGTGAAATTTTACGATGCGCGCGCACCGTGACACAAAATTAACAGAAATGAAGTTGCCCACTAAATCGCTCATTACAATACGACCGACGTAACTTGGCGAGTCTGAATATAGCCGCAGGTGAACTTTCGCGCTTGTACACTCGTAAAAAAATGTGTTATTAGCATTCATTTTTTAGTAATATCAATGACAAAATTATTATTTAATATAATTCATACTAAATATTAGTAAATTATTAACGTTAAATATTTATTATTAATTATATAATATTAAAAAAAAAAAAAAAAAAAAAGCATAACTTCTTACGCGCGTACATAAGTATGTACACGCACCCTTTTTGTTTTTATTAATATATTAAGAGTTGTTTTTTTCAATTTCAGCGCAAAAATAGCTAGTCAATTAATCGACGACAGTTGTTTCGGGCTGATATTCGGTATCAACACACTCCTCGGCGTCGCTTTGCAGTCTCTCCTCACGTACATACTGTTACAAAACTTGGAGTTTCACATAACAACGCACTATTACATCGTAAGCGGTCTTTTTATAACTCTGGCCACTTGTTGGTTAGTCGGATGGATACTCCATATTGCTCATAATAAAAAACAAAACGTGAACAGTAATTAATCTACGTGAACAGTGAGCGCTTCTAACACATCAGACTTTATCGGAATAAATTAATTTGAATTCGTATAAACTTTACAGTTAGAATCCATTTGCCGATGTTTTATTTTCGAATGATTCGGGGAACTGACTTTAATGCCGGCGCATGTGAAGGGCCGTCAAACATTCATTCGCTAACTTAGCGGCTGTGCAAATGGGTTCGGTACACAATTTGCGAACCCGTTTGCGCTTCCTCCTACACTTGTTTACGAATGTCTCACGAATTTCTCCTCCTTTTTAATTCGTCAATAGAACATTGAAGAGAAAAAGAGTTTTGAATTCTTTCCCAGACATCATTAACAGCCATGCTGTTTTTATGGGATTTCTTTTGATGAAGATACGCTACACAGTAGAGGTCACGATCTATGAAAATAGCGAAACGTCCGTTGCCTTCGCAATCCTGGGCGCAACTGGTCACACGAATGTGTGGGAGACTACGCGAAGGATCGCGGTTCGCGCGCTTTGATGTCTGTTAAAAAACCGACACAGCTGGAAAACCACGAATGCAGCTAAAATTTTGCATAATCATTTGCAAATGTCGTCCTACACTTGCGAGTTTGCGTACGTGCGAATGTGAGTGACCGGTATAATAAGTCAAAGATAGTATTTTTAAAGAAAATTGTCCCCTAGAAGTTCTAGAACCCATCGGGAAGAAATTTATGAAAAGGTATTACACTATCCCTAAAAGCGACGTCAGAAGAGAAACAAATATCCCCCTATTTATTTCAAGGACCTTTAGGTCAAGTCTTATTTTAATTTTAATGAAAACTTTTATATGAAATGAAGTTGCTTAATATGAAACAGGGCATGAAATTAAATAAAATGAAAACGAAATGAGATGAGATGCGTACTGCGACCACCAAACAGCATTTATAGTTATAAGATGTATTCATCATTCATGATGTCAGTCATCACAGTTCCAGTTTAAATGGTAGAACAGCCATTATTTATACAATACAATAGAGACTTCGAGGTCGTCTCAAGATGGGTAGTGATATTCCTTGAAAATATCTCCATAAACAGCAACCTATCTTAGGCTATCTTATACCTTTAAACGAGCAATTCTTGTATATATATAATCTGAATCTCGGAAAGGGCTCCAACGATTTTTATAAAATTTAGTATACAGGGAATTTCGGGGGCGATAAATCGATCTAGCTACGAATTATTTTCAGAAAATGTTGTTTTTTTCGTGTTTTCTATAATCAACTTTATCGATAATCATCTTTATGACTCTTTCCGACATCTATTGGTGAATAATAATACTATTAAGCTATTTCAGCAGATGGCGTTGTTAAGCCACCCGAAGCCAATGAGTGTTTGGTTTAAGGTTAGACCAAGAAAATGAATTGTTTATTTGTATTATTTGTGTCTTTTTCATATAAAAAATTAAAAAAATACCGAGCGAAGCTCTGTCATCGTCTAGTAAAATAATGAAACGCGCATAATGGCTGCTAACATTTTTCATTTGAATTGCATTTCATAAAATAATTTAATTCATAGATAAGCATAGATTATACACTTAATATATTAGATAGATAAGTAAGTACTGTGAGATAGGTATCTACATATCGTATATTAACCGTAACTTCCGCAGTTTCGTAAAGTTTTTTAAGGTCTTTAAGATTTTTTGATGAGCATTACATTGATAGACACAAAGACAGGCGAAGCTAATAAAAGCAGCTTAAGTTTGATCTCAATTCAAGTGCAATATAGTAAAGTATTTTTAGTTATTATATTTGACTTAAAAAATTACCACAATTTACTGGGAAAGTAAATTGGGGAATTGGTGTAAGATATTTATTTTAGTTTACTATCTGAAAATATAGGTACTTGGGGATGTACCTGAACAGGAGACTGACTTGGAGAAAATCTAAAATAGATTCACCAAGTGTCTTGTGATGGGTCCGAGTATACGTAAATTGGCTTCTCAATAGAAAATCTCAACTGTCAGTTGATAATAAGCTGTTACTATATCAATTTCTTATTAAACCCACTTAGGCTTATGGCATCCAATTGTGGAAGTAGGTACTGTTCACATTCTAATATTGTAATACCTCAGACATTTTATTGACCATAAAACATTAATTATGTATATATAATCTAGTATAAATGATTCTGCTGAATTTCCTGAAAAATATCCTTTCTGTGTGAATTAGCACTAAAGTAGTGGCACCTCAAAATATATATCAAACTACCTTTAAGTGTGTTGTCTACAATAATATGAGCTAAGAACATTTCAATAAATACTCATAGGTTCATATTGCTATAACAGCAATGACTTCTTGTATTTACAAATGAGTCTATGTTTTTATTTACAAACTTATCAAACTTATTTTACTAGTATATTTTTCTAAGTTTAGCTGCTATTTATTATAATTGTTAAAACGTTTAGGAATTCGTAACAATTGTATTACTTGAGCTGTGGTAGAAATATCTAATCTTAAAAGTTATTTTTATGTATTGTTGCACTTAATGTATAGGTACTTTAGATAACAATTTCTAAAGTAAGGCAAAATAAAATTATTGTTGATTTATATTTATTGTTATCCTATTTTCCCATACGTAAAAATAAATCCTGGATAGAAATATTTTAATGTAAACCTATTATATTTAGTTTCCCAAAAATTATTTGCAAGTTTGATGAAGTGATTTTATTTATTTAAATCTAATGTGTACTAACAATAACAACCTTAATAACTATGTGATATTAAAGTAGAATATATTACACTTAAATTGTGAATAAAAAAAGAACATATTTTTTCTTGTTTTTATTTCAATAAATATTTTTATTAAACAACACCTTGATATGCTTGGTAAAACTTGGAATGTTTCTGTAATAAACATATAGCACAAAGTCTCTCACTTGCTACCACATTGAGTCCCAATCACAACTTGAAAAACCACCCCCAGAATAAGTCAAGAATGTATATTCTATTTACATAATAAAGTTACTGCTATGCGTCGTGCATCGTCGACGGTCGCGTTTTAATATACACGTACACACAAATTAATAAAAATATTACAACGACAGTTGGTAACACAATCGTATGAATTTGTTTTCGCATTTTCGCGAATTCTTGTTTTCTTTCCCTTTTCTGCCTAGCTGTCTCTTTGACGGGACCCTTCAGCTTCCTCATCTGTAGACAATCAAAAGAAAATTGTAAAATTGAAAATTGCATGCTGTAGACAATCAAAAGAAAATTGTAAAGTCCATCTTGCTGTATAATTTAAACTATGTATTCCTATATATTAAATAGGAAGTTAAACACCATACCCCTACATCATCAAGCCGATCGTAATTAGCTTACCTTCAATGCTAATAAATCCGCAAAAATAAACAAATTAAGTAAGTTTTACAATTTTTGAATATGGACACGTCAGAAACGTCACTGTACGTCACTGAAATGTCATGGTGACCTGTTTTATTTCTCTATTGGACATGCAACGGGAATACAGCCCCTACACTCCATACAAAAAAAAACATATCTCACGAATAAAAAATGAATTAAGGTGAATGGTTAACAACAGGTAGGCCTTGAGTCGTCTACCCATCTAAGCAAAAACAAAAAAAAATTATATACCTCTAATGTTAAAAATATACGGGTATGACAACTGTTATCAAAAAGATCGTGATGATCACTGAAGTATTAAAGGTCTATGGTGATGATACTTTGAATACTTACTGTCTTCTCTTGTCCAATGTCGACATCAATCTTACAGTTAAGATTTTTTATTGGGAATGGGAGGATTGCATTTTGTCCAAAGGCCTTACCGTTTAATTACGACGGTTGGACGAACTCAAAGGCTTAACTAAAAGAGGCACCACCACAAACAGAACCTCAGCGGGCCGATATTATAAGTGGGCTATTGAGTTACACCGTCTACACAAACACCTGTCCGATGCTATATTTATAAACTTTACACCTTCTACTCTTTTATATTGATTACTGAACGAAAACAGTTTCATTTTTAAACAGTGGCTTGGTTATGCCCTTTGCATTGCTGACATCCATGACCACTCGCCATCAGGTGAGGCGTTTCCTCATCTGTCTACAGTGGTAAGGAAAAAATATTTTAGACTATTTTTATGATCAAATGAAATTTTATATAATATTTTTAGGGGACGATAAGCTTACACAACACAATAGATGTTAAAAAGTTAGGTTTCAATAAGAGATATGTAAAGTTAATTATAATATTTAATAATTGGACTTTAAAATCTATATATATAAAAATGAATTGCTGTTCGTTAGTCTCGCTAAAACTCGAGAACGACTGGACCGATTTGGCTAATTTTGGTCTTGAATTACTCGTGGAAGTCCAGAGAAGGCTTAAAAGATATTTATATATGAAAATGCTAGGAATTAAATAAAAATAACAATTTTGTTTTTCCTTTGATCTGTCCCCCGTCGCACAGATTTGTTTGTTTTAAAGTTTATTTTATACAATAGTTTAGGTATTTTATTTATCGATTGAGGCACTAACAAAGCTGGGGGGTCAGCTAGTATCAAATAAAAATCAAGCGATTTTCCTACAGCTACCTTAAATGCATAACCCTATTAATTAATTAATTAAATGTGGGTGTAATTTTAATAAAACGTCGTAGCTACGGTCACTCTATCGCGCTGGCACCAGGAGGATGAGACGGCATGTCATGCATGTCGTCAGCTGCGATCCGCATTGCCGTCATCGCAGTCGTCGCCGAACATACTATAGAAGAGCAACCTGGTCGGCGATATAGCGCGTTCCGACCCGGAAGGCTAGTTCTGACTCAGCGGGGTATCCCGGAACACCAGCATCACCCAGGTGGCCTAGTCGGGCCGCCGTACCGCGGACACCAGCATCATTGGTTGTAGACTATTGCCTCGTCCTCGGCATGGCGAGTCTGGTTGTAATGTTCATCACAGGAACCTGGCCAGGTTTTGACCGGTCTTGTCGAACCCGTCGCTTGCGACGATGCGATCGGCGAGTAAATTAACCCACAGACACAGCCCACTGAGTTTCTCGCCGGATCTTCTCAATGGGTCGAATTTCCAATCCGGTGGTAGGTTCGGCGAAGCACGACTCTTGCTAGGGTTCGTGTTAGCAATGTCAGGTTTGAGCCCCATGAGCTCACCTACTCGCCCGGTGACGCTGATATGGTCTCTCAAGGCCATCATCGTTTAGTGCGGTAGGACCCTAAAAATATCCAGATCGACAAATCCCACATGCCCCGTGCGCTCCTTGGGCACGGGGACCTTGTAGGAGGGATGGCCGCCGGCCCGAAAAAAAAAAGTTTTCCAAGGTTATCACGAGTCGTAGTTTTAATTAAAACCACTTTTACGGGTTTCATAGCACGGTCAAAAACCAAAATATTCGAAATAATAAACACCAGACTATACCATAAAAGTATGTTTAATTAAAGTGAAGTTGTTTCAGTACTTTCAAAGTTTAAAATAAATTATTGTACACAAATGTAGTGTTAATTTTTATTTTTTTCAATTAATTAAACATAAAAAAAAGTTACAATAAAAAAGATAACAAGATAATTTAATTTAGATGCACGATTATAATTCGATATCAGTATCTATGCTTGGGCCATTACAAATGTGCGAACTGAGTCATAAAACATTACGTAAAAGGAATGTCGCGCAACTCGATATCGATAAAGGGATACCGCTTGGGTTCGGGTAGTCAGATGAGGTGGTCGTTGATGACTGGTACACGTAAATTGTAGATTGTAAGTGTTTGTAAAAATTGTGTTAGTTATCATTAGACAATCCTACGCGAACCATTGAAGCATTATTCGATAACATAACTTTGTTAAAATTAAAAGATGATATTAACGCCCAAACTCGTTTGGTTATTCATAATGTGTTAATAGGGTTTAACGAATTAAAAAGTGACCCGGAAAAAATTTAAATAAAAAACTTTTTTTTTTTTGTAATTATATTGATTTAAGTTTTGTACCCGAATGTGTAGACGTGTGAGCGAGAGATCGGATATGCCTATAAGTGTGAACGAGAGGTCTGATAAAAATGATTTATGACTCAGTTGCATGTTTGTAATGACCCAAGCCTACTCATATTCATAAAAAAATATTTAACAATTTTAAAATAATATTAATTTATATTAAGCATATTAGAATCATTAAGGCTTTCTAAATGTTTAATACATTTTTTTATGTTTATACATGGTATTCTCCACCATCTAATTTTTCATCAGACAATGATGACAGAATACTAGCAGATGTACTTTGGGACAACCATATGAGGGACATGAAGAGACCTTCAAGAATTCCAATACCCACACCTCCTATGCTGTCCAGTAGATAGTGACGTTCAGCCAATACCCTGGAAATGGACACTGAAACTACCCAAGCCATAAGTGGGGGGTAGAAAATTATTGATACCGAATCAAAGTATATTAAAATGAACGAGATGAGCACAGCCCTGCTTGCATGTCCGGATGGGAATGAGAACTTATCAGGACCAACTTCCATGAGCTTATTCATTGGTACCGGTCGACGTCTTCTTACAAATGCTTTCAATACAGCTACCACAACAATGTCTAAAATTAGTGCTGAAAAGAAATTAAACTTGTTACAACCCTATTCTGGATGACATTCTTTTTGAATTCCATCAATTTTACTAAATTGCTTTTACAAATAAGTTGCAAATCTGAATATGTATATTGTAACAAATAAGACATGCCTAATACTTTGTTTAAGCCATAGTATATTGTTAATGTCATTTGAGTTTCAAATAACAAATAACCTTAGGAGCCTTATGAGCAAAATAGATTAAAAAAAATATTATTGTTTACGTACCAATCAACATATTAACTTGCAACTGGTAAAGATCTTTACTATTAAACAGCCATATGAAAGTGAGCCAGCCTGCCAGCCAAACTATGCCATGACATGATATCTGGAACAAAGATTATATAAACTGTACTGTGTACATACAAATATTTAAGTGGGACCTTTATACCCAAACAAAGGGATATTTTTTTAACATTTCATAATTTATTTATATTAAGTGGCAATTTCAATAAAACAAGCATAACATATAAATATGTATAAACAGTGTTCAGTTGAAATGGGCAATTACGAAAAGTAATTGAGTCAAAAAAAACTAAGGTAGCGGACTAAAGATTATTTGAAAATAATGAATACAGTTCTCAGCAATACAAGTTAATAATTAATTCAACTATATATTTTTAAACAAATCTTGTAATTATTATTTATTTTCGAATATCCAATAAATTTGATTTCTTTGAATTTTTTGCATACCTCTAGTAATTGAGAATGGTTCCGTAAAGACTTTAGAGCAGTTATTTTTAGTGCTCTGTCAACAAATGTCTTCGTAATTTGAACATCATACTGCAAAATTTTTTTCAACATGGGTGGAGTTTGACGCTTTTTCTCTGTTTCTCCTAACTGCAATAAAAAATTAGTATCATAATAGTAAGTTAATTCCGTCTGTTGAGCATCCGGATTCCGGAGGGACCAATCATTTTAATTATTTTAATTATTCAACAGGTGAAAGGATTTATTATGTTATCTTCAGAGCTGTTTCAAAAATGATAAGATTCACTTTGATTAGACCTTATCAATTAAATGAGAGAGACAACCAATAGCACTAATTAATTCAACTTGGTAAAATTATTAACATTAGTAAACTAATTTGTAATTTCTAATTCCCGAAAATGAATTAATTCCTGAAAATTGTAATACAGTTCCATTCGTTCTGTGTAATTGTATTCAATACAATTGTATCAATAATTGGTCATCTAAAGCGGGTAGTTCATTAGAACAAATAAGCAGGTTACATAAGTCTACAACTAATGAGATTTCAGAACTTAACCAGTTATCAATGATTGTATTCAATAACAATAAGATCCAGTAGTTCCTTAAGTCTTTGCAAATGACGAACGTTACATAAACTGCTTTTCAGATTTATTCTCGAAATTATGATATTCAAATGTCGGTGAATAAGAATACTTAAATGTCGGAAACCTTCGACGATCGTAGAACTGCAATGGGTACGTGATGGAAACGTAATTTAACAATAGTTATAAATATCCCAAGACGTTACACTTGTGTAAATATTGACACATCTCCCACAGTGCAGAACTTAAAGCTTTCAGGCAAAGTGAAGAACTTCATCCTACAGTACATCTTATGGCATATTTTTTGAATGCGTCAAACATTGAATGTAACACAAAATATATACCTAACTCGTACTTAATCCTAAAAAAAGCAAACCCAAGATCTTACCATATCCATAGTACTAGCCTATTTTTTCTACCACAAATGTACTAATTGTACTATTTCATTCGTGTAGTTAAAAGTAAATTTTATAGTTTTACAATAGACACCTAAACTTATATAGAATTTAAAATTTATTTAATGTATGATATCAGTGTAGGTACTATTTAAACGGTCACAGACTACGTCATAGATTATACACTTAATATACTTGGACTACGTACACACACACAGACTGTGACAGACTACAGGACTAATCTTACTCTATGCTACAGGAGATGCTAACGCAGGTGAATGAAGTTAGCCCCTCAAAAAGTTTTTCTTTCCTATTTTCTACTTATTTTCTATTAATTCGTTTGTTCATCATTTGTTCTTGATTGTTCACTGTTAATAATTGTTTGTTCTGCATTTATTTATTTTAAAAAAAATATTAAAAATATATGTACAAGTTAGCCCCTCGATTGCAATTTTTTAAATTTTTTCGTGCTTAATGACTCGTAAATATTCATTTTCGATTGTTCTTATATAAAACACGTTTGTTCTCTTTCGAAATTACTCGTTTTTTGTTTAATTTACTATTTGTATTAGTTGATTAAATGTATGCAAAATATGTGTACTGCGCATGCGTCAACTATAATGCCTAAACTTTCTACACGGTTTTAATCGTGAAAAAAAAAAACAAATATAAATCCTGAAGGAGCAATTAATTAGGTGAATGAAGTTAGCCCCTCAAAAAAATTTTTTTTTCCTGTTTTCTACTTATTTTCTATTAATTCGTTTGTTCATCATTTGTTCTTGATTGTTCACTGTTAATCATTGTTTGTTCCCCATTTATTTATTTTAAAAAAAATATTAAAAATATATCTAAAAGTTAGCCCCTCGATTGCAATTTTTTATATTTTTTCGTCCTTAATTACTCGTAAATATTCATTTTCGATTGTTCTTATATAAAATACGTTTGTTCTCTTTCGAAATTACTCATTTTTTGTTTAATTAATTGTATTAGTTGAATAAATGTATACAAAATATGTGTACTGCGCATGCCATAAGTGTATATTCTATGGCGCATGCGTCAACTATAATGCCTAAACTTTCTACGCGGTTTTAATCGTGAAAAAAAAACAATTATAAATCCTGAAGGATCAATTAATTGGTATACAGTTTAATTCAAAAAATTAAAAAATAAATAAATAAAATAATGTGCATTCGCGTAAAGTTAGCCCAAATACATTTTTTCCATCCTCCTATATACCTATCGCTATGAAGGTATAAAAAAGATAGGTTAAGAGTTCACATAGGTAATATAAACAAATAAGTAAATATGTTCATTATTTATCTTTCAAGAGATAATGTAGGTATACATTATAATAACATTTTGACACAGTCGAAATTATATTCCTAACATTAGTAAAATAACATTTTAATAATTTTTTTATAGGTTATGTATTGAAATTGTTGGAAAATTATTTCATGTTTTAGCTGGAAAACGACATGGAGAATTATATGCAATACAAGATAATGAGCTCCATCAAATGAATTCGAATGAAACCAAACTGTTTACCATCCAAATTCGATTGTCGGGCAGATAGAAAACGAAAATTCACTCATAGTGAACCTCGGCCTGCATTTGTGAAACGGCAAAGACTCACTATTATCAAGGAAATTGAAGAGACGACTAAAAATGAGATGTGTCGTATTATTATACCTTTGCCATCTTGTAGTCAAGGTAGGTGTAACTGTCAATAATTAGTTACACTCACAAATCTCCTAATCAAATAACAATATCAGAAAAAATGAGAATAGTTAGTTAGTTAGTGGAAGTAGCCAAAATGGGCAAGTGGATCTCAGTTCCTATTACATAAGGTACTAGGAAGTTTGTGAAAATGAAAATTTATCACAGTGTAATATCACTTACTTACTTTAACAGTGAAGGAAAACATTGTGATGAAACCTGCACACCTAAATGTTCTTAGGATTTTCTTAGGTGTGTAATCCACCAACCAGCACTAGGCCAGCGTGGTGGACTAAGGCCTAAAAACCCTCTCAATGGTAGTGAAGGCCAGTGTCCAGCAAGGGGATATATTATATGGGCTGATGATGATGACTAGGAAGTTAAATACTACTACTACTACTACGACAGTACACATATAATCCTATATATTTACAAACTATACGTTTGTTGGAAATTGCTAACATTATTTCATATTTCCAGATGTCCAGCCACTTGAAAATAGGTGTAGTAATGACAAAGCTATCCAAGTAGCTCCAGCACAGGAACACAAAGGCAAGGCAAGTGTGTATTGCCACATCACCCCTTAATATATCTGAAGCAAGTATAAGTAAACAATCAGAACCAGCAAAAAAAAAAACTGTTGTTCCTGAGGACAAATTTGACAGTGATGAGTCAAATGCACCAGCAACAGAAGGATCAACTGTTGACTATGGGTTATAGAAGAAGAAGATTAATTCATATTTATTTAAATTAATATTAATGAATATTAATTTAAATTATCGTGCAAAATTCGTGGTCAAAACATATGTGTATTTTATAAATAAATATTCATTCTCAGTATTAATGTTGTTTTAATCATCGATTGAAAAATTGGTTCTTAATGAATTTAGTTGGAGCTAAATGCTGCTTGGAGCTTAATACTTTCGAATAACATAAACACGTGACTTTAAGCATAAACATATTTTTTAGGTAAATACTTTATTTAGCTTTGCTGGATTTATCCAAGATTTCGACATACCAAAATTTCATACAGGAACGACAGATAGATAGCTATCTGATTGAATACCCTTGTAGAATTGAGCTTCGAAGAAAAGTTTATTCTTATTCTTTATTAGACTTTATTCTAGTTGCAGTGTCAGTTAGAGAAGCTGTGCAAGCTTCTCTAACCGATACTGCATGGAATAAATAGTCATTATAATTATAAAATATATTTCTGTTTACATACCATACAATTTTCATAGTTCAAATATGAATTTGGATTGATATGAATTTATTTCGATTATCAAAATAATTTGTATTAAACATTTATATTTCCTCAAAATTTCTATTTTTATAATAATGACTGTGACCACCCCATAAATCACAATATTAAAAATATTAAAGATAACTTATTTTTAAATCATATATTAAAAATTATAAACAGATCGCGAATTAAAATATTATATTATGCCTATCATTCTTAAATAATTCAGTAATGAATTTTCGCATCGCCGCGCCGTATATAATTAATATGAATAATAGGGTATTGCCCACTGTGCTAAAAAAACATAAATTATGTTTTTTTGATAGATCTGCAAACAAGCAAGTGAGTAATGCTATGTTTCCATAAATAAAAAGGCAAAAAAAAATTAAAGAAAGATATTATGCACAAGTTCAAATGCATATGTATTGTGCTAAAAGTAAAACTTGCTACTTTTGTGTAGCATCCAGCAACTTTGAAAAAAATAATCAGGTCACTATAATTAGTAGGTATTGATTTTGATTCCGAGTAAGTTGCACAGTTGTTAGATAATGTAGTTTCTTTTTGGAAGAATAACAATTTTCTAATATTACACAAAAATGTAATGTTAAATATTTTAAAAAAACTTTATACCTATTTTCCTTTTAGGGAGTACAAAATATTGATGTGTACAAAATGAATGTGATTTAATAAAAATAATATTTCAATTTAAATTATGTTTTATTAAAAATTATTCTTAACATACAGGTACAAAGGTTACATAACATTAATATTTATTCCTTTTCATATATATAAGCCCATATTTAGCACATTTGTGGAAAACAGAATCAAAATAATAATGAGTTGCTAGCCATAGAAGACCAGCATAAAAGTCTTATTAAAATCTGTTCAGTAGTTTTTGAATGAAGAGTGAAAATACTTACAAAACTTCCTATTTATAAGTAAGGATTACTTATTTAATTAAAGAGTTTTGTAGGTGGCAAACTATCTAAAAACTTTCTATTTTCCACCAAGTTGACATCAATTATCCTTCCTGCATATATATTTATTGTATTGTTTTTTTTATAGTCTAACAAGGGGTGATATTACATTTGCAATTTCTGGGAGTTTGTTGAAAAATATATTGCTTGCTTGACTTACAGATAAATCGAAATCATCAGCCAATTGAGAGAATGTTCTATTTAATGTTATTCTCATCAGACATAATATAATATTTTGTTCAGAAACATTTGTATGTTTCTCAATCAAGCCTATTATGAAACATAATTCTTGTGGAAGACCAATATATAAACGTTGTTTATTTTTCACTTTAGATAAAGTTGTTAACACATTCATTTTTTCAACTTTTTAGTCTTCTTGAGAGCTATAGTCTGAAGTGCACAAGTCTTTGATGGAGTGGAGATATAGAGAGATAACTCATAGTCAACAGTTGATCCTTCTGTTGCTGGTGCATTTGACTCATCACTGTCAAATTTGTCCTCAGGAACAACAGTTTTTTTTTTTTGCTGGTTCTGATTGTTTACTTATACTTGCTTCAGATATATTAAGGGGTGATGTGGCAATACACACTTGCCTTGCCTTTGTGTTCCTGTGCTGGAGCTACTTGGATAGCTTTGTCATTACTACACCTATTTTCAAGTGGCTGGACATCTGGAAATATGAAATAATGTTAGCAATTTCCAACAAACGTATAGTTTGTAAATATATAGGATTATATGTGTACTGTCGTAGTAGTAGTAGTAGTATTTAACTTCCTAGTCATCATCATCAGCCCATATAATATATCCCCTTGCTGGACACTGGCCTTCACTACCATTGAGAGGGTTTTTAGGCCTTAGTCCACCACGCTGGCCTAGTGCTGGTTGGTGGATTACACACCTAAGAAAATCCTAAGAACATTTAGGTGTGCAGGTTTCATCACAATGTTTTCCTTCACTGTTAAAGTAAGTAAGTGATATTACACTGTGATAAATTTTCATTTTCACAAACTTCCTAGTACCTTATGTAATAGGAACTGAGATCCACTTGCCCATTTTGGCTACTTCCACTAACTAACTAACTATTCTCATTTTTTCTGATATTGTTATTTGATTAGGAGATTTGTGAGTGTAACTAATTATTGACAGTTACACCTACCTTGACTACAAGATGGCAAAGGTATAATAATACGACACATCTCATTTTTAGTCGTCTCTTCAATTTCCTTGATAATAGTGAGTCTTTGCCGTTTCACAAATGCAGGCCGAGGTTCACTATGAGTGAATTTTCGTTTTCTATCTGCCCGACAATCGAATTTGGATGGTAAACAGTTTGGTTTCATTCGAATTCATTTGATGGAGCTCATTATCTTGTATTGCATATAATTCTCCATGTCGTTTTCCAGCTAAAACATGAAATAATTTTCCAACAATTTCAATACATAACCTATAAAAAAATTATTAAAATGTTATTTTACTAATGTTAGGAATATAATTTCGACTGTGTCAAAATGTTATTATAATGTATACCTACATTATCTCTTGAAAGATAAATAATGAACATATTTACTTATTTGTTTATATTACCTATGTGAACTCTTAACCTATCTTTTTTATACCTTCATAGCGATAGGTATATAGGAGGATGGAAAAAATGTATTTGGGCTAACTTTACGCGAATGCACATTATTTTATTTATTTATTTTTTAATTTTTTTAATTAAACTGTATACCAATTAATTGATCCTTCAGGATTTATAATTGTTTTTTTTTCACGATTAAAACCGCGTAGAAAGTTTAGGCATTATAGTTGACGCATGCGCCATAGAATATACACTTATGGCATGCGCAGTACACATATTTTGTATACATTTATTCAACTAATACAATTAATTAAACAAAAAATGAGTAATTTCGAAAGAGAACAAACGTATTTTATATAAGAACAATCGAAAATGAATATTTACGAGTAATTAAGGACGAAAAAATATTAAAAATTGCAATCGAGGGGCTAACTTTTAGATATATTTTTAATATTTTTTTTAAAATAAATAAATGGGGAACAAACAATGATTAACAGTGAACAATCAAGAACAAATGATGAACAAACGAATTAATAGAAAATAAGTAGAAAACAGGAAAAAAAAAATTTTTTGAGGGGCTAACTTCATTCACCTCAATTAATTGGTAAACAGTTTAATTAAAAAAAAAAAAAAAAAAATTAAATAATGTACATTGGCGTAAAGTTAGACCAAATACATTTTTTCCATCCTCCTACCTATCGTTATGAAGGTATAAAAAAGATAGGGAGTTCACATAGGTAATATAAACAAATAAGTAAATAATATGTTCATTATTTATCTTTCAAGAGATAATGTCGGTATACATTATAATAACTTTTTTACACAGTCGAAATTATATTCCTAACATTAGTAAAATAACATTTTAATTTTTTTTTTATAGGTTATGTATTGAAAGTGTTGGAAAATTATTTCATGTTTTAGCTGGAAAACGACATTGAGAATTATATGCAATACAAGATAATGGGCTCCATCAAATGAATTCGAATGAAACCAAACTGTTTACCATCCAAATTCGATTGTCGGGCAGATAGAAAACGAAAATTCACTCAAAGTGAACCTCGGCCTGCATTTGTGAAACGGCAAAGACTCACTATTGTCAAAGAGATTGAAGAGACGACTAAAAATGAGATGTGTTATATTATTATACCTTTGCCATCTTGTAGTCAAGGTAGGTGTAACTGTCAATAATTAGTAACACTCACAGATCTCATAATCAAATAACAATATCAGAAAAAAGGAGAATAGTTAGTTAGTTAGTGGAAGTAGTCAAAATGGGCAAGTGGACCTCAGTTCCTATTACATAAGGTACTAGGAAGTTTGTGATAATGAAAATTTATCACAGTGTAATATCACTTACTTACTTTAACAGTGAAGGAAAACATTGTGATGAAACCTGCACACCTAAATGTTCTTAGGATTTTCTAAGTGTGTAATCCACCAACCAGCACTAGGCCAGCGTGGTGGACTAAGGCCTAAAAACCCTCTCAATAGTAGTGGAGGCCAGTGTCCAGCAAGGGGATATATTATATGGGCTGATGATGATGACTAGGAAGTTACATACTACTACTACTACTACAGTACACATATAATCCTATATATTTACAAACTATAAGTTTGTTGGGTTCCTAGAAATTGCTAACATTATTTCATATTTCCAGATGTCCAGCCACTTGAAAATAGGTGTAGTAATGACAAAGCTATCCAAGTAGCTCCAGCACAGGAACACAAAGGCAAGGCAAGTGTGTATTGCCACATCACCCCTTAATATATCTGAAGCAAGTACAAGTAAACAATCAGAACCAGCAAAAAGGAAACTGTTGTTCCTGAGTACAAATTTGACAGTGATGAGTCAAATGCACCAGCAACAGAAGGATCAACAGTTGACTATGAGTTATAGAAGAAGATTAATTAATATTTATTTAAATTAATATTAATGAATATTAATTTTAATTATCGTGCAAAATTTGTGGTCAAAACATATGTGTATTTTATAAATAAATATTCATTCTCAGTATTAATGTTGTTTTAATCTTCGATTGAAAAATTGGTTCATATTTTCGAATAACATAAACACGTGACTTTAAGCATAAACATCTTTTTTAGATAAATACTTTATTTAGCTTTGCTGGATTTATCCAAGATTTCGACATACCAAAATTTCATACAGGAAAGACAGAGATAGATAGCTATCTGATTGAATACCCTTGTAGAATTGAGCTTCGAAGAAAGCTCTTTTCTTCTTCTCTTCAAAGTTTATTCTTATTCTTTATTAGAATTTATTCTAGTTTGCACAGCTTCTCTAACCGACACTGCATGGAATAAATAATCATTATAATTATAAAATATATTTCTGTTTCCATACCATACAATTTTCATAGTTCAAATATTAATTTGGATTGATATGAATTTATTTCGAAATAATTTGTATTAAACATTTGTATTTCCTCAAAATTTCTATTTCTATAATAATGACTGTGACCACCCCATAAATCAAAAAATTTAAAATATTAAAGATACCTTATTTTTAAATAATGGATTAAAAATTATAAACAAAGATAGCGTATTAAAATATGTCTATGATTCTTAAATAATTCAGTAAAGAAATAATTTTCGCATCACCGTATATAATTAATATGAATAATAGGGTATTGCCCACTATGCTAAAAAAAATCATAAATTATGTTTTTTTTGATAGGTCTACAAAAAAGCAGTGATGGGCAAAAAGTAATCAGATTAATAATTACAAATTACAGTTACATTGTAATTGGTAATTGAGATACTTTGTAACAGGTTACTTACGTAACTGATTACAGCGAGTACTTATTGTAATCAGTTATAAAGTAATTCGATTATAAGTTAATCTAATTACATTAACTGTAACAGATTACTTATGTATTTGAAACAAGTTACTTATAATTACTGATAATTGATCACATAACTATTCTGTTATGTTATGTTAGGTAACCTTACAAAAAATGTCCTACTAATCACTTTTTTGACAAACACAAAAATGAAACACATTTTATATACTTTTTTTTATAATCTTTTATCATTTTACGTTATTTTCTTTAAATTAATCATTGGCAGATTAAATTAAACAACATTATTTTGCTGATTTATAATTTAAATTACTTTTAATATGACTCTTTTTTTCAAACATTTCGTCTGACAGGCGGTTGGTTGGCTTTCGGACAATTAATCATAGTAGCGTACGAAAACAAAAAAAAGTCGAAAAGAAAAAGCAAAGTCGTCCCCCACTCCGCACACCTTCCTGTCTAGTTCACGATGAAGTGAACCTTACCTATTTATGTTTATTGAAGTACATAAAACCTACCTATCTAAAAAACCGATGTATGATATATATAAATATGTGTTTTTATTACAAGTGTTATATCCAAAGTAATTACGATTTACGATGTAATTGATTACTATGTAATTAGGTTAGATTGTAATTTAGTTATATTGCAATTAAATACATAGTATTCAATTACTTTCACATCAAAAGTAACTCTAATTACAATGTAACTGATTACTATATAATCAGATTACAGTGTAATTAAATTATTTTGTAGTTTAATTACTAATTAGATTACAAAAGTAACTAGTTACGCCCATCACTGCAAAAAAGCAAGTGAGTAATGATATGTTTCCATAAAAAAAATGGAAAAAAAAAATTAAAGAAAGATATTATGCACAAGTTCAAATGAATATGTATTATGCTAAAAGTAAAACTTGCTACTTTTGTGTAGCAAACAGCAAATTTGAAAAAAATAATCAGGTCACTATAATTAGTATTGATTTTGATCCCGAGTAAGTTGCACAGTTGTTAGGTAATGTAGTTTGTTTTTGGAAGAATAACATTTTTTCTAATCTTACACAAAAATGTAATGTTAAATACTTAAAAAAATCTTCATACCTATTTACCTTTTAGGGAGTACAAAATATTGATGTGTACAAAGTGAATGTGATTTAATAAAAATAATATTTCAATTTAAATATGTTTTATTTAAAAATTATTCCTAACATACAGGTATAGTAACCGGCAAACATCGTGAGCAAATGACCTTGGCTGCGCAGAACCGAATTTTAGATCACTTTGGTGGTGAGGGTGAGGCGCGACGGCAGGGGAAATCGTATCGAGCGCGTTATTGGTAGATCAGTCGAACCTTGCGTCCCGCACCGCGCCTTCGTTCCGCTTGCTCCCAAAAGTACGCTTGCGTACAGTGAAAATCTATCGTTATTAATCGTTAAGTTATATTTTGTTATAATTGCTTGTTGACTTTGTTGCCATTGCTATTTGTTCAGTGTTTGTTGATTTTTTATAAAAAATACACTATGCCGCGACAAACTGGTGTAGTATTCAAAAGAAAGGGTAGAAAAATTGTGTACGACGTATATTGCTTCATTATAAAACAGGGGAAGAATGATATTATGGAAAAAGTAAAACAGACTTCGGAAGCAACAAAAACATCAGTGAGTACTGTTAGGTGCATTATTAACGAAGCTAAAGGCTCTGGCTTGCTCATCGTGCTTGGGACTCCGGGTAAGAAAAGATCAGGGAAGAAGAAAGTTACCGGAATGGATAGTTTCGTTCAATCTGTAATAAAAAGATGTAATCATAATAATTACATAACAAGCAGCGAAACTCCGTACCGTAGAAAGGCTTCGAAAATTTTAAAGAAGATATACATTTTAATGGCTCGGAATGAAGTTTACGACGAATTATGAAAGAGCTAGGCTTCAGATGGAAAAAAAAACAGAAAATAATCGGAAGCTGGTAATTGAAAAAAGTAACATTCGATTACTACGAATCGAATATCTTCAAAAAATAATTAATTATAGACAAAAAAGAAGATCGAACCGACCGAGTCGTAAACTACACCGATGAGCCCTATGTCGACTTATCACGATGATGGCGACTCGGGTGATGAAAACAGTGATGATGATAATGGTCAAGATTATGATAACGAAAAAAAAATTACAAATACCAGTTTCGCTTCAACTGAACGAAGACCTGGCAACAGCTCTAGTTTTGACTTAATAGAAGGAATATCTATTTTACCCCAAGATTAAATTATTACAATTATTAACCTATATTTTTTGTTGATGTTCTAATAAATATATAAATAAATACATATGTTGATTTTAATAATTTAATTGCATTATGACGCAGAGTAAATAATGTTTTTGCACGTGAGTGTACCATGCGCAAACTTACCCCCACTACGTCAACAAATGCTCAAGAAGTTTGCCGGCTATTATACAAAGGTTACATATTATTAATCTTTATTCCTTTTCATATATATAAGCCCATATTTAGCACATTTGTGGAAAACAGAATCAAAATAATAATGAGTTGCTAGCCATACAAGACCAGCATAGAAGTCTTATTAAAATCTGTTCAGTAGTTTTTGAATGAAGAGTGAAAATACAAAAATTCCTATTTATAAGTAAGGATTACTTATTTAATTAAAGAGTCTTGTAGGTGGCAAACTATCTAAAAACTTTCTATTTTCCACCAAGTTGACATCAATTATCCTTCCTGCTTAAATATTTATTATATTGTTTTTTTTTTATACTGTAACAAGGGGTGATATTACATTTGCAATTTCTGGGAGTTTGTTGAAAAATATATTGCTTGCTTGACTTACAGATAGATCGAAATCATCAGCCAATTGAGAGAATGTTCTATTTAATTTTATTCTCATCAAACATAATATAATATTTTGTTCAGAAACATTTGTATGTTTCTCAATCAAGCCTATTATGAAATATAATTCTTGTGGAAGACCAATATATAAACGTGGTTTATTTTTCACTTTAGATAAAGTTGTTAACACATTCATTTTTTCAACTTTTTTAGTCTTCTTGAGAGCTATAGTCTGCAGTGCACAAGTCTTTGATGGAGTGAAGATATAGAGAGATAACTCATAGTCAACAATTGATCCTTCTGTTGCTGGTGCATTTGACTCATCACTGTCAAGTTTGTCCTCAGGAACAACAGTTTTCTTTTTGCTGGTTCTGATTGTTTACTTGTACTTGCTTCAGATATATTAAGGGGTGATGTGGCAATACACACTTGCCTTGCCTTTGTGTTCCTGTGCTGGAGCTACTTGGATAGCTTTGTCATTACTACACCTATTTTCAAGTGGCTAGACATCTGGAAATATGAAATAATGTTAGCAATTTCTAGGTACCCAACAAACTTATAGTTTGTAAATATATAGGATTATATGTGTACTGTAGTAGTAGTAGTAGTAGTAGTATGTAACTTCCTAGTCATCATCATCAGCCCATATAATATATCCCCTTGCTGGACACTGGCCTCCACTACCATTGAGAGGGTTTTTAGGCCTTAGTCGACCACGCTGGCCTAGTGCTGTTTGATGGATTACACACTTAGAAAATCCTAAGGACATTTAGGTGTGCAGGTTTCATCACAATGTTTTCCTTCACTGTTAAAGTAAGTAAATGATATTACACTGTGATAAATTTTCATGATCACAAACTTCCTAGTACCTTATGTAATAGGAACTGAGGTCCACTTGCCCATTTTGGCTACTTCCACTAACTAACTAACTATTCTCCTTTTTTCTGATATTGTTATTTGTATAACGTAGTGATTACTTGCTCAGTGGTTATTTGATTATGAGATCTGTGAGTGTTACTAATTATTGACAGTTACACCTACCTTGACTACAAGATGGCAAAGGTATAATAATATAACACATCTCATTTTTAGTCGTCTCTTCAATCTCTTTGACAATAGTGAGTCTTTGCCGTTTCACAAATGCAGGCCGAGGTTCACTTTGAGTGAATTTTCGTTTTCTATCTGCCCGACAATCGAATTTGGATGGTAAACAGTTTGGTTTCATTCGAATTCATTTGATGGAGCCCATTATCTTGTATTGCATATAATTCTCAATGTCGTTTTCCAGCTAAAACATGAAATAATTATCCAACACTTTCAATACATAACCTATAAAAAAATATTAAAATGTTATTTTACTAATGTTAGGAATATAATTTCGACTGTGTAAAAAAGTTATTATAATGTATACCGACATTATCTCTTGAAAGATAAATAATGAACATATTATTTACTTATTTGTTTATATTACCTATGTGAACTCCCTATCTTTTTTATACCTTCATAACGATAGGTAGGAGGATGGAAAAAATGTATTTGGTCTAACTTTACGCCAATGTACATTAATTCATTTTTTTTTTTTTTTTTTAATTAAACTGTATACCAATTAATTGCTCCTTCAGGATTTATATTTGTTTTTTTTTTCACGATTAAAACCGTGTAGAAAGTTTAGGCATTATAGTTGACGCATGCGCAGTACACATATTTTGCATACATTTAATCAACTAATACAAATAGTAAATTAAACAAAAAACGAGTAATTTCGAAAGAGAACAAACGTGTTTTATATAAGAACAATCGAAAATGAATATTTACGAGTCATTAAGCACGAAAAAATTTAAAAAATTGCAATCGAGGGGCTAACTTGTACATATATTTTTAATATTTTTTTTAAAATAAATAAATGCAGAACAAACAATTATTAACAGTGAACAATCAAGAACAAATGATGAACAAACGAATTAATAGAAAATAAGTAGAAAATAGGAAAGAAAATTTTTTTTGAGGGGCTAACTTCATTCACCTACCAACTTCATTCAATAACGTTACTGTAATTGTACCTATATGAAACGAATTTTAAAGGTATCGATAAACGGGGTGATTAGGGACAAATCGCAACTTTATGAGCAATTTTAAGGTAGTTGTTGATGTATTGATGCTATATCAGGATCAAAATGATTGAGTCTTGGAGGTATCTTTGTTATTCAATGTAAAAATATGCAATTAGAATTCCAGTTTAGCAAAAATAGGTGATATCCCTATTCACCGGAAATTGGGGTTAATGGGGACGAAAAATTAGTATCAATAGAGAAATTCGCTAGGGCTAGCACTACTTGGTTTTAATTTATTTATTTAGTTGCACCAACAAAGTGATTTTTTTTATTTTTTTATCTGAGCTAAGAGATTAGGTGTGTCGGTTATTCCATGGATTAATTTGCTTAGAAATATACCACCCATTAGTTCCCTCCGGTTAAGAAAAGAGTCTAGATTAAAGTGGCGAAGTATGTCTCTATAGCTGGGTAACTTTCTACCCAGATTGTAGTTGTAAGACAAGTTCCATAGAAACCGTTTCGGGACACTTTCTAATCGTTTCTTGTATATCTCATAATAAGGATTCCACACAATGCAGCAATATTCTAAGGTACTGCGTACGAGAGCATTATAAATTGTGAAATTAATAATAAATTTCCGATTTTGCGAATAAAATTGAAATTATTAAAAAAAAATTTTTTATGCCAATTCGATCTAAATATCCCTTTTAGCGTAAGTTATAAGAATCAAGTGGATACCCCCACTCTGAACAAATATTAATATATTTTATTATATATTTTTCTGCTTCTGCCTTGGACATTTTTGTCCACCTTGAGATTTCATTGTTCTTATTATATGTCTGTGCAAAACCAACGAACTTATATTAAAATGCTTAGCTATTTCAACTAAAGGCTTATTCCCAATTTCATAGGCTTCTATTGCTGTTTTTAATATTAAGGGATCATATCTATACTAATGCCGGCCACTGACATGCGCGCAAATATTCGTACATTGTACGAATGTTTGCGCATGTGAAGGGCCGTCAAACATTCATTCGCAAACCTAGCGGCTGTGCAAATGGGTTCGCTTACTCAATTTGCGAACCCGTTTGCGCTTCCTCCTACACTTGTTTACGAATGTCTCACGAATTTCTCCTCCTTTTTAATTCGTCAATAGAACATTGAAAAGAAAAAGAGTTTTGAATTCTTTCCCAGACATCATTAACAGCCATGCTGTTTTTATGGGATTTCTTTTGATGAAGATACGCTACACAGTAGACGTCACGAACTATGAAAATGGCGATACGTCTGTTACCTTCGCAATCGTCGGCGCAACTGGGCAAGCGAATGTGTGGGAGACTACGCGAAGGTTCGAAGGTTCGCGCGCTTTGATTTCTGTTAAAAAACCGACACAGCTTGGAAAACCACGAATGCAGCGAAAACTTTGCATAATCATTCGCAAATGTCGTCCTACACTTGCGGGTTTGCGTATTCGTGCGCATGTGAGTGACCGGTGTAATATATAAATCTACAGTGGTTTTTACGGATGTTCCGTTAAAACTAATGAACCATGCATTCTATTGACTTGAAACTTGGTATATAACTAAGAAATACATGTACTTAATGGATAGGCTAATATTTATATGAGTGTTGGACTCCCTACACTAGTTGCGGGGGCGTTAATGATGAGAATCTTTGTGGGGTGAGAAATAATCATGTCAATTTTAAATGCCCAGCGAAGCGGACGGGTACAGCTAGTCTCTTATAAGGCTTTGCACTCTTTGATACACGCGAGGCATATATCTACAAATAGAAAACAATACGCAACTGATAATATAAATATTAGCTAAACAATAAAATAACACTGCATTAATAATTAAATAAAAGTTCTAGACAAAAACATCATGAATAAACCAGATTCTTACCAACACATTTAAAAAAGATTGTTATCACTACATAGGCAACCCTACAAACCTGTGCCTATTTATATTAAGGTGCTCCCATTCAACTTATTCTTATCCCAATTGACTCCTTTTTCGTTGTTATTTATACCTGAAACGTCCCCGCTATCCCCAAAAACAACAGATTTTTACATGTATTTTTATATTATCAAAAAAGATTAAAACCAATAACAACTGAGACTTACTCTTAATATATATGATGGTTCAAACACTAAATAACGTTTGTAAATAACAGTTATCTTCTATTATTATCAAATAAATAAAAGAGAGCAAAGTTTCTAGCACTAAAATAATTACCACCACAAGAAGTTAATTTGAAATGTGATTTTTTAAAAGTTAGCAGCTATTATCATGCATATTCAGAGTCGTTTTGTGAACTTTCAACATTCTACTATTAAACTACACAAAATGGAAGATTTTTCAACGAATATAAAACTAATATTGAGCGCCGAAAGATTTTCCTGGTTTTCCCCCATTCACCTCTCAATCTCTAATCACCCCGTTTACGGGACCTATCTATATATTATATTATCTGTTAAATGTCATGGCCTAAAGGTCTAGATACCAGGCCATAAACTCAAAAAAAATATCTGATAAATGTCACCTATCAAATCTGATCAATAACACTTGCTTATAAAATAAAATTTGTAAATAAAATAGTCTAACGAAAGTCTTGGTTTCGTTTCTATGCTGTAATTCATGGACATTTTGTAAGTGATTCAAAATGGATCTTGCCAAATCGTTATTCAGTTCAAGAGATCATGTTGGGTATGTCGGTCGTGAAGACCACGAACGTAAGATTAGTGCAGCGCTGAACGATGATGACCCTGAAGACGTGATCGACGCGATTAGAGGACTAAACATAGCTGATGAACTTCTTCCTGCGCCAGGAGGGTCATTTTCTGCTCTAACGCCTAGTATGGTGCCCCAAGACATAATGGCTAAACTAGCACAACCAGAATCCGAAGGACACGGAGGTGGACTACCAGACTACAGTTTCGACGAGTTTGGCTTTTGTATTGAAGAAGAAGATGGTCCGGAACAAAGCTCAAACAAATTATTAGCTAATGCATTTGTTGAAGATGATCAACATAGACTGCAATGGGAGTTTTACAGCAAAGAAATTAATTTTACCGAAGGCAGTGGTAAGCTTGAAAAATCAGATAAACTACAGAAAATGGTCAAAGATGGTGTACCACATTCACTTAGGCCTCAAGTCTGGATGCATTTATGTGGAGCTAACAAGAAACGAGCATCAACTGAAATAACATATCATGAAATTGTAAGGGCATCAAGTGATGATGGTTTGGTAACCAGCAAACAAATAGAAAAAGATTTAGTCCAAATTCTGCCTAATAATGTTTGTTTCTCACATCCAACTAGCACTGGTGTACCTCGGCTTAGACGCATCCTCAGAGCCTTAGCATGGCTCTATCCAGACATTGGATACTGTCAAGGGACAGGAATGATTGCAGCATCACTATTACTATTAATGGAAGAAGAAGAAGCATTCTGGATAATGTGTACAACAGTGGAAGATCTTTTACCAGCTTCTTATTATTCATCAACACTGATTGGAATCCAAGCAGATCAAAAAGTTTTAAGGAGTCTTATATCAAACTATTTACCAGGCATCGACCAGGTCCTTAATGCTCACGACATTGAACTATCACTTATCACAATGCATTGGTTTCTAACTTTGTATGCTAATGTAGTCCATATGAAAATTTTATTAAGAATATGGGATCTATTTTTCTTTGATGGCTCTATTGTCTTGTTTAAAGTAACATTAGCGATGTTGAAAATAAAAGAGAATAGATTCACAGAAATCTCCAACTCCGCCCAAATCTTCAATGCTCTCTCTGATATACCTGGGGAAATTGATGATGTTGAACTTCTGATAAAAACCATTGATGAGGTATGTGGTGATACTCTAAGTCCTGCATTAATAGAAACACACAGAAGAAGACACTTGGCATACTTAATGGCAGATCAAGGTGCTCTTGTTGGAAATCCAAATGTTGTACCAAACTTGCCTAAGCAGCAATTGCAGAGGCGTCAAATAAAAAGAGCAAGTCTGTAATACAAACTATTTTGTTTGGGGAAGATGGTAGTAATGAAGATGCTATTTCTAAGAATGTGAAGCAAACTGAAATACTAGTGGACTTGAGAGAAGCAATACTACAGGTTGCAAGGCACTTCCTAGCTTTAGAACCACAACTGACTTCAGAAGTTCAAATGACAGCTGATTACACCATGCAGAGTCATGCTGCTGATAGGGAAAGATACGTTAATGTTTCCAGAAGCAAGAGGCGAAGGGCAAAAGCTCTATTAGACTTTGAGAGAAGAGATGGTGATGAATTAGGATTCAGAAAAAATGATGTTATTGAAGTTATAAGTTCCAGAGATGAACACTGTTGGATTGGAGAACTAAACGGGTTGAGGGGCTGGTTTCCTGCTAGATTTGTCAAATTGCTCGATGAAAAGGGTGTAAAATATAGCAAGGCTGGTGATGATTCTGTCACGGAAAAAGCTGCACACTTAGTGAGAGGTGTATTAGCTCCAGCATTTAAAAGAGTTCTCTTGCACGGTATAAAGAGGCCAAGCTTTCTAGATGGACCATGTCATCCGTGGCTATTCATTGAAGAAGCCTCTTCTCGTGAAGTTGAAAAAGATTTTAATTCAGTTTACAGCCGCTTGGTTCTCTGTAAAACATATAGATTAGATGAAGACGGGAAGGTGTTGACTCCTGAAGAGTTATTATACAGATGTGTCCAAGCAATAAATTTATCACATGACAATGCTCATGCTCAGATGGATGTGAAACTGCGCACATTAATATGTATGGGCTTAAATGAAGAAGCACTACATCTGTGGCTTGAAGTATTGTGTTCTTGTGTTGATGTCGTTCAAAAATGGTATCATCCATGGTCATTTATAAATTCCCCTGGATGGGTACAGATCAAATGTGAATTACGTATACTTTCTCAGTTTGGTTTCAATTTGAACCCCGATTGGGAGCTTCCATTGAAAAAAGATACACAAAATCAGCCACTGAAGGAAGGTGTAAGAGATATGCTTGTTAAACACCATTTATTCTCGTGGGACTTGTGAACTACATGAATTTATTATAATACAATGAATGTTGCGTAATGTATACATTCACACATAGTTTTTCCAGTCTTATTTTTTTAACATGCTACAATTGTACATTTTCCGAAAGGTCCTTATATCATAGTACCATCAATTTATGATAGATGGTGCAGTATCTACGTATGTTTGAGTGAACTACATAATCTACATACGTTTATCAAAATCCTATTGGTAACTGAAGTAGAGTGTGACTGGTTTCACTAGTAGTAATAAGTAAAATACTAATTAATAATAAGTTCGATGAGCCTAATTTATTATACAATTTAAAATTCATTAAAAAATAACTATTATGTATTCAGCTTCCATAGTAAATTAAATCATTTTCAGGTAAAACGAAGTAGCACAGTGTGACATTAACACAAAAAACCTATACTGATCTCATAACATTATTTTTGTTATTCTACAGAGAAAGTAAAACTATTTTGTAAACTTAAAAATGTTTTTTGTGTTCTGAAGCCGAAAAGCGAAAAAAACTAAACCTTATCAAACCAAAGCTATCCGTATTTCCGTATTACAGCCACATAAGGTGAATATTTGAGTATCTTACAGATTGTATGTTGGGACTGTTCTCGAAACCTATAGACAACAATATAAAACAAAGGGCGACTCCTATAACTTGAGACTGATTTCATATATCTATTAGAGACCTGTGACGATCGATCATTTTCTGCAATCGGGCTCAATATTTGAGAAAGATCACATATCCGTCGCAGCTTTAGGCGTCCGAGGAATTAGCAGCTTAGGATTCCTATGTCCTTCCCATGTTCCTATGTCTATGAGCGACGGCGCATGATAAGTCCATTAGTTGGGCTACATAACCCTCCAATCCCTATAGTCCCGCTTTTACAGGTTAGCCGTCGCAGCTCCGTGGTTCGTGTGGAACGTTGACCTACACGACGACCTGGGCCTCGAATCAATTCGGAAATACATGAAGTCAGTGTCGGAATGGTACTTCGATAAGGCATCAATGCATGCAATGCATGATAATCGCCTTATCGTTGCCGCCGCTGACTACTTCCCGAATCCTGAACACGCAGGAGCCAGGCCAGTCACCGTCGACGCCCTAGAAACGTCCTTACGGATCCATCGGATTCAATAACCTTTGCATTAGACGCCTTCAGCTCAAACACTAGGAGCAGGCTTAGTTACCCCGGTAACCGTGCTTGTCGAACTCAACAAAGAGGTCGACGTGCAACCTAACCCATGCATCAGCCCGCTGAATTTCTCGCCGGATCTTCTCAGCGGGTCACGGTCATAGATACCTATAGTGTCTATTAAATTTATATAAACTACCTTATATTTGTGTTTTTAAATTTAAAGAACGCGCTTCGTGACTTACTCCACAAACTAGACGTGCCATCTTAACTGTATAACGGCCGTTTTCAATAACCTATCTATCCCTAGTTTCGGTTACTAAAGATAGACAAATCTATATTTTTGTCCTTACTTACGTTCCAATAACCTATCGACGGGCAGCAGTTCCTATCGGATTTATCTATCCATCGTCGGGAGGACGGATAACCTGCTAAAGATAGAACGCTCATACAAATCGTGCTTACTTCCGTTTCAATATGAGTTTTAAGTAACTCTCCGGTAGGCGGCGCTATCTCTAGTATGGGCATTCGCTTATCTGTTAAAATCGGCCGGTTACATGTTTATCTTTCGAAAGTAAATCGCTATAATTTAATAATTGTTTCTCTTCATATTGGCATATTGTAGCAGTGATGATAGTGATATGGAATTATTTCAAATGATAATGGATTGTGATGCAGATAGTGATAGTGAGGCCGATATCATATGGTTAGGAAAATAAAGATCGTATGAATTACATGGCGAAGATCAATAATTACGAATTTGACTATAGATTTCTGAGCAAAGGTGTTGTGAATGAATTGATTAATTTAATGAGACCATATTTGAGTGTAACGTCAAAAAGGTAAGATAAATTTTAACGATAAAAGTACTCGTTATTACAACTTATATTTGTTTATAGCAATTGCAAAATTATACCTAATTTTTGTTGTGTTACAAAATCACACTCAACAGGAATTCTATAATACTGCTGGATTCCCATGGTGCCCTAAATGACATTCATATACTAATACAATAACCTGGTAGGCTATTTACCTTCATTCTTATTACACACTAATACCTCTACATTTTATATTTGTGTTACAGATTCAAATATAGGAGAGGAATTTAGAAATAGAAAAAGAGTATTTTGAATGTGTAATTTGTGTGCAATGCATCATTGATGTTTCAAAATGTTGTTGCTTGATGGCCTGGGTCTACTCATGATACAACTATAATTAACCATTCCGATTGAAAAGGTATTTCTTATTTATATTACCTTATTTATATTATTATTATTATATATTATTATTATATTTTTATTTATTTATATTATATATTTAGGTGTTTATATGAATTTAATATGACACTATTATAATAAATTATCTACATATCAAGAGAACATTGATAACAAGGTGGACTTGGAAATTGCTATTTGCTTGCCGCTAGAGGCTATCCCCACAACCCTATCTTTTAACGTGATTAATTAACCCACATACTCAATCGGAACGATTTAAAATGAATCACATATTAAAACAAGAAATACTATAGAGAGGTAATCTTTTTTTTAGTTAAGAGCTTGTTATACTGTATTGTAAAATAATTTAAGCGAATAATGTATAATTTTCAGATGCATTGGTGTTTGTAAAAGAAGACTCCCTGTATATCATTGAAAAGTAGATTAAAACTAGAAAATATGCAAGCTGTTATTATAGCTGCCATGCTGCATAATATCGTCAGAAGTATGAATTTAGAAGAATTAGAATCAGAAATTTCAGTCGCAGATACATTACAGGAAAATAATATAATTGTTCATAACAATTTTTCAAAACTTACATCTGAAATACAACTATGTACTTATAAATAATTGCTTCCAAAGATAATTTATAAAATAAACTCCAAAGATAATTTGACTATTTTTTATTTTCCAAAATGATAATTACATGGTAGTTAGTACATGCAAGATATTTAATTTAGAATTTGTACATATACTTAAAAAACTATCTAACATAAAATTATTATTGCCTACTTAATTTATGAAATTTAATATTCCTTTTAAGTAATTTTTAATTTTTTAAATTATCTAAATCTAACTTAACTTTTGCTACCCTTTTCTTTATTTTCCAAGTCAAGTCTCTTTTTTGCTATTAGATATTCTGCTAATGCATTGTCCCTATGCTAGCCTTGCATTTCTTTTCTTCCATCTTGTTTCCGCTTGGCTGTAAAAGTGTTAAAAATATTATATGTGACCTACAACAATGTGCATGCTTTATCCAAAATTTCATCTGCAATCCTTACCACCTCCAGCCTGTAACAAAGAGCATAATTATTTCAAATACTACGGCAACCTGAAGAAAAAATCATGTTTATCAATGTGTTATTAGAGACAAACAATCAACTAATTATACTAACCTTACTAAGGTTGTTTCTTATGTTGCCGTAGCGTTCTTTAAGTTTTCCCATTTTAGTCGAAGCTGCGATGGAGTTCGTGGGAAACGACGAATCGACGAATTAAAATCATTTACAAGGGTTTGCCAAGCCTGCTCCTTCAATTTATTGTTTGTGGCATTTGTTGCCTTATTATTGAAATGTTTTTTCACCGCCACAAGTTCTGCTAGAATCATCGTCTCATCTTTTGTCATGGGTGCTGCCTTTCTTGACTGAAAAATATATATTTTCTAAACTTGAACTCAAAGTTTTCAAAGTAAAATTATTATTATCAATGTAGTTCATAGATACTTACAGAATTCATTTTATTTCACTGTAGCTCTTTAATTATAAACACACTTAGAATTATAAACGAAAGTTTTAAAGCGTTTTGGAGGTAAGTCATCATCTAATATAGTAGGTAAACAATAGAAAAACAAACAAAAGAATCTGATCACTGCTTATTGGCAAACGGACTGTCAAAACGTTTCGTTTCATAATTTCGACTAGGATAAAAATAGCAATACGTCCAATTTAAAAAAATCTACATATGTTTTTATTACTTTTTGTTATAAACAAATGTGTTTATCTATATGTATGTCTACAATATGCTGGTTAAATTATAGTAATAATTTAGAATAAAATAAAATAAGTCTTGATCCTGATGTTGTTTCGTATTTGTAGTAGAACGAAACGTATCAAGAGGCTCGGATAAATCGGAGGGAAGAAGCTATCTACTGTTGGTTAAAGAGAGATAGCACTTATCCGTGATTGTGAAACGCAAACTAAGGATAGATACGCTCTTGCTGATATTCGGAGATAGCTATCTATCCGAAAACTCAGATACGTTATTGAAAACGGCCGTAAAATGATGTACTATCATCAAAATTACAGGAATTTCCGAGTTTGTTAAACGAGTATTGTTATATAATTGTGTATAATCTATGTAGATACATTCGCGAAGCAGTTGCTCTTGATTTTCTAGGTCTCCTTCGGGGGCGCTCGGGCAGCTGTTAGCAAATCCCACCCTTCCTGGCTGAGCCTTTGCTCGCCCATCTGTCCTAGTGAAAGTGGAAAGGCCTCCGAGCCACCAGTAATCTTTCAATCATAAAAAAAAGTTGAGCCTTATTATGGGTTCATCTACCAACAATGGCCCAAAACGATGGTTGCGATCAGAATGTGATTTGGCTGTGCCCCTAGCATCGTTGACTTCCTAGAGATACGGAAACCATTCATCAGATGAGCCTGATAGTTTACAATGACATTAAAATATTATTTATTTTCATCTTGACTCAATTCTATTCCACATCGAAAGAACATATACTAACTATATAACTTAATAAACTAACTATAACATAGACCAGTCCAATTTAGATTGAAATACATTAAAACTTTATTAGGTATATCTTATGCATATAAAAAACCGAGGGGCCTAAATCAAATATTAAGAAGTGTGTTAATGTTCTTAAACAGCGAATAAGATTTATTTTAACTAGTTAAATGATATCGGTTTCAAATATCATTTTAAACTAAACAAAATAACGCAGATAAAGTATTTAAAAACTCGATACACGATATAAGCCTATTGACCCAAGAGCCCGCGACAGCCAGACCTTCGTTATTTTATAAAAGCTGAAAATTTCTCTGTGTATGTCTCCAACACAGGTAAGAACGACCCGCGATTATAGAGTTTCGATTGTGGTTACTTGGGCAGGTAACAGGCAGTAAAGGTATATAAAATAGTACCTTAAATTCGTTAAAGTATAAAGGTTTTTTTTTTAATATTTACTCCAGAATATCTTTAGAAATCATGATATCCGTTGCCGGACACTTTTTCCAGTTGTTACCCCCTGCCAGACACCCCTAAACTTTAATAAATTTTAATTATACTTTCGTTATACTATAAAAGCTAAATTTTATATATGTTACTTAGGGACTTATAAAAATATGTTACCCCAATAGCCGGACAGTTTTAATGGTTCTTACATCTTGCCAGACACATTGAGAGCCCGCTGTAGGTGCGAGCGCGAGGTAGCAACTGTTCAAGCGGGTGTGAGCGAGATAGAGTGCTTAGTCTATTGTGATCATTTAAGATATCCAATAAAAAAATTATTTTATTACGTTCATAGCAATATTATAGAAAATAAAAATGTTATTTTAATGTCATAAAGTACAAACAAAATATTACATGTCAAAGAAAAATATTTAATCGTTCTTATAATTTTCCTCATTGTCGTCGATATTGAACTGATGAATAAGCCGATATCAATATCGCCTTATTCATCAGTTTCTGTAAAAAATTAAGAAAAATTATACAATTTGAATAATAAAAAAAATATGTACAATAATTTGTCATAATAATTACATACCTGATTGAGTTTTGAGCGAATCTCTAACATAACTCGGTAGTAGATCTTGGTGTTTGTCATCTTTCAATACCCTGCCATCATTATCCGGTTCCATATGAGGTTGGATTTTTTAGATGAGCATTATTCCAAATGGTATATACAGAATTTGATCGCAAAAATTGCTGCAATAGCTCGCTTTTACAAGGTGGTAGATTGCTAACGTCAAAATTTCGCAATTTCTTTCGGTCAAAAGCTTCGTTTACATTAGAGACTGTATAGGAGTCGATGAATAATTGAAGTCGAGCAGCATCAATATCAATTACATTACGGACATTGTAAGCATTGCATATAGACCTCTATTATAGATGTTTTGTTGTTGATCTAAATTTTCAATTGATTCGCTGTTACGGAAATTTTTGAAAGCTTCCTGGTACTCTGGATATTTTTTAAATGTTTTGTATAGTTTTAATTTTCCTTTCCTGAAGAACGCAGGATAAATCCTTTTTTTTTATGATTGAAAGATTACTGGTGGCCCGGAGGCCTTTCCAGCTTCACCAGGACAATTGTTGAGTGAGTTCCACCTGATGTGTTTACAATTTAGGTCGCCCGCCAGAATGACAAAGCTTCCCATGCCGAGTAGCGCCTCGATATCACTGCTTAGAACGGATAAATCCTATAAACGACAGCTGATGTGCAGTAAAAGATCACAATAGACTAAGCACTCTATCTCGCTCTCACCCGCTTGAACAGTTGCTACCTCGCGCTCGCACCTACAGTGGGCTCTCAATGTGTCTGGCAAGATGTAAGAACCATTAAAACTGTCCAGCTATTGGGGTAACATATTTTTATAAGTCCCTAAATAACATATATAAAATTTAGCTTTTATAGTATAACGAAAGTATAATTAAAATTTATTAAAGTTTAGGGGTGTCTGGCAGGGGGTAACAACTGGAACAAGTGTCCGGCAACTGATATAGTGATTTCTAAAGATATTCTGGAGTAAATATTTAAAAAAAAACCTTTATACTTTAACGAATTTAAGGTACTATTTTATATACCTTTACTGCCTGTTACCTGCCCAAGTAACCACAATCGAAACTCTATAATCGCGGGTCGTTCTTACCTGTGTTGGAGACATACACAGAGGAACTTTCAGCTTTTATAAAATAACGAAGGTCTGGCTGTCGCGGGCTCTTGCTCTATATGAATTTTTAACCTACATAAATTCGCTGACCCTCTCATATCCCAACACAAAGCTTTCATAGAATCCGAATAAAGTGTACACGGTACAACTGGCTATTCGTTTTGTTTTGTGTTATTCCAATAGTTTTAATAACTGCTACATACATAAGTTTTATAAATAGTTTTAAGTTTTAATAATTAATGATTAAAGAACTTGGACTTTTTGGCAGGAACGCGAGGAGTGAAGTTGTGTGATTTGTTTTATTTTGTCTATTTAGTGTTTCTTCAAGTTTAAATGTGTCATATTGGTGGTTTATTAATTGTTTAGTATCTGTGAAAGTACACAAATGTGGGAAAATGAAATAAAGCCGCTGAACGTAACTTCTCGGGATCCTCCAAAGAGTCCACTGAAAAAGCCTCAGTAAATGACCACCATTTTACTGAGATTATATTCCATCCCATATCATCTCCTTTCATTTCATTTCGTGCCATGTTTTATATTAATCAACTTTATATTTCTTTAACTTTACATTTATACAACTTTAAATTTATATTTCATATTATCATTTTTCATATGAAAAAAAATTTGATAAAACGATTAGGCTGTATGTCGGAGATTCAGTTATTAGTTTATTACAATATGCCGATAACTTGGTTATTTAAAAGTCTGACATGTCTTTTCCTTCGTTTTTTATTATTCATAAAGTGTAAATCATTTTAACGGCGAATTATAATAATCTTATTACCGTAGAATGGGGTAAATAGGGACAAAATCGACCTTCAGATTGAATTTTAAAATAGTTCCAATTAAATAGTCATTGCTCAACCAAAGAAATAAGTTGAGTCTTGAACGTACCTAGGTGATAAAAACCGTTACATTATTTTAATTATTCATTTTAAAGAAATAATCGGTAAAATAATGGCCGTCCCAATTTACCCAGCGTCCGGGGTAAATTGACACGGTTGAGGGTTAAATTGGGATATTTGTAAGGGTTGTCAACTCGCAGTACTGCGATATATAGGTAGGTGCCATATAATAATTTATATGGACCGAAATGATGAATACAATCCATAATTTAAGCACAATACACAACATAGTGTAAATTAAGCTGGTTTCTATTCCGAAGCGATGTGACGTGAATGATAATCAACAATACAATGATCAAAAAAAGTATGTGCATGTTATATTTTAGAAAATTATTATTTAATTTCCTTAAAAATCACAACTCTGAAACAAAATCATAAAATAGAATAAAAAATAGAAAACAAAAGGACTGGAAATGCAATAATACAATTTTATTTAATCAACATTTTCAAAATAATCTTTGAGCAAGAGTAAGATATCAGGTGAATAAGATAAAAAAACAGCTTTATCTGATTACTGCCAATAATAACAAAAATAAAAGAAATTCTTTCTAAGCGAAATAACTAAACTCAATTAATTCACTCACTCATAATTGGATATCTCGGATTTTTAATTAATGTGACATTTAAAATCTGAGGCCTGTTTTTATTTGTGTGTGTTCGTTGTGAATGTTAACAAAATCATGATTCGATGCGTGAATAGATTCTGAAATAATAAAAGTTTTGATTCGTTTGAGTTCTTTTAACTTTTAATTTTTTTTATTGCTATAAAGAACATACGACCGGGCAGATATTACAAGGTAAATGTCGCGAAAAAAAAGTAATTATATATATACTTTTCTTTTACCTATAATACTTACATAAACTAACTGATAAACACATTAACCTTCTTTACATCACGCAATTAAGTGATAGTATAGGCTAAAAAATCTATTATAAGATATCAGTGACAACCCTAACAAGCCATCCCTATTTTGTCTTTTGGCGTTCTAATTTTGTGTTTTCTCGTCCCTAATTTTTCCAGTCTCGTTCCAAATTACCCTACATACGTCCCAATTTTCCCCAAAAAGAAAGGAAAAAATATACATTTTTTATTTTGTCGAAATATTGTATTTAAAATAAGAATATTGCAACTTACCGTTTGTTGTGGTATTTCCAGGTGTATTAAAAACTTATATAAACTGTGATCTTATTGAAAAAACAACGATAATATCACTTTTTTTAAAAGTTCTTTAAGCTGTTTTAAAACGCACTTTTCAACCTCTATTTTAAATTTAATTTGACTAATTTTTGGGACCAACTTAACTCATGTTTAGTACTTCCATAGTTAACTTGGTTTTTCTTCCATACATTGATAAATATTACCTTAAAGAAAATTAGGTAGATTCCGTGCTACAAGTACTTTGAGAATCTTCCGCAGGTTTGTCCCAATTTACCCCATGTCATGGTACTTGACACATGCACAACCGTGTCGGAGCCAAAAAAAGAAGATTAAAGAATCCTAGTCATTAGAAATGGGGTTGGCCGGTTAAAGCTTTTCTCAGATGTCGCCAGCGTAGCTTGTTCCTTTGTCACAGAGAGCCGCCATTTTGTGTGTTTTGCGTTCGTGATATTTCGGCATTTTGTGACTTTGATACGGTTCTTATTACTTTCTAAGTAGTGCTAAACAATTTTACAACATGTATTCCTACTGGATAGTTAAAGAATTAAAGGAGGAGTTGAGAAAACGTGGTGCATCTTTACGAGGAAAAAAAGTGGATTTTGTCGAAAGGTACAATGTTGATGTTTTATTTTAACTTAGAAAACTTCTCTCAAACTGTTTCCGGTAGCTATTATAATAATAATATTAAATTGTGTACCTTAGGAACTTTATTCCTTGTAGCATGTGCAAAAAGAATTGCTCATATTACACACATTACCTACCAACTAATGTGTTATTTTACTTTTTTCAGATTAGAGCTATATGACCAAAATTTTAATTTTGAAACAAAATGAAAAAATTGCTCTAGCAAAATATGCTAATATATACGATTTGCTAGTGGAGCCATGTGGCATTTTCATTAGCCAAGAGCGCCCATATCTTGCTGCATCTCCTGATGGTGTGTTGGGCGAAGAAACTATAATTGAAGTGAAATGTCCATACGCTAGCAGAAAACATGAAATAAATATAACAATGGTGCCTTACTTAGAACAATGTAACGGGATATTGTCTCTAAAAAAAACCTGCCCATATTATTATCAAATCCAAGGGCAGTTATACTGCTCAGGCAAAACATACTGGAACTTGGTCATTTACACCTACAAGGACATCAAAGTGATTTATGTTGAAAAAGACAATAATTTTATAAATAATATGTTAAATAAATTAGATATCTTTTATGAAAATATTTTCAAAGAAGCATTGTATGAAAAATATCTGTATTATAACTATACACACTTGTCGAAATAAAAAATCAGGAATATTTTTAATTATTTTTATTGACATTTCCTTCTCTAAAATTACATAACATTACACATATGAAATTAATCGTTCTATGTGAACCCTCTGACTAACTAATTTTTGATCTATCTTTAACTAAACACCTGGGATTTGTGATTTACCTTTTAAAAAAGATGGGATATTTATACTAATTCCTTTAGAGGCAAACAGATCCTGTAAATTAAAACCTCTGTCTGCCATAATACTATCTCCATATATTTTTATGTTTATAGGAACTAAATGACGCTTTTTGAGCATCAGGTTGACTAGGCTTCTGTATGCCTATTTCAGTCCCATCTATAATCACCCTTGTGGAGGGAAAATGTGTTCTAAAACAATTAGGCATATAATAATTTACTAAGCTGGCTAGGCCGAATGTCAATTAGGCTCTAGATATCACTGACAAAATTTATCCATGTTACAACAATATTAGACACTTCAGTTTTACTTACACCGAAAATTTTACTTAATTCAAAATCTGTTGTGTTTCTTCTAAGCTTAATTAGTAACATTAAAAATTGATCTTCTATTGATATGCCAACCACTCTACTCCAGCAATACCTTATATCATTTGCCATTGGCAAAAGTGTGATTAAAACTAATGAAAACTTAGATGCTGTTTCCAACCCGGTGTAGTATTGCACTGTCTCATAATCTGCAAGTAATAGCTCTGTAGAGAACAATCTTAATATATTGGATGTTTGAGTTCCAATAGTAATATGATGCCTTGTAATTGTTTCATCTATACTAGAGTTATTTTCTATTAGAATTTCTTGAGAGACATTTGAATCAAAATGCAAATTGCTGTGTTCTTCAAGGGGTACTATATCTTCACAGTATTGGGAAGTGTTGGGCAGGCTAAACAAGGGGTACTATATCTTCACAGTATTGGGAAGTGTTGGGCAGGCTAAAAAGTTGTTTTTTAAGGTTACGAGTTTGTAACCTTTATTCTCTACTTTTTGTTTCTTCAGAAACTGGTTTCATATTCCATGAAAATATAGATGGTACAGCACCTTTCTTCAGATATTTATGTTAATATTTGACACCTACAACACAAAAAAAAACATTTAAATATACTATCACAAGGAAACCTGACCATAGTTTCAAAATATTTGTTATTACAATGGATGCAGCGATTTAGATAGAACTTTCAATAGTAACAACTGATAATGAACAACAGCTCATGAGGAATGTGTTTCCTCCAGTTTGATTTTGTATTTGTTAAAAGTTTCCTTATAACATAAATCTACTTGCAAAATATGTTAGCAACTAATACTTAGTGTGCCTAACTAATTATTATTGTTTTTTTTTTAAATAAGAGAACAAAGATGTGTGCTACACCTAGTCATGCATTATAAATATTTGACAGAAAGAAGCATACCTGTGTATTTACTAATGTTTTCATAGTAAGATTCCACAAAGTGTTTACGACATAACCTCGAACTTTTTGTGTGAGTACTTTTTTCGCGTCAAATGGCCTTTAATCACAGTCTTCCAATTTTCTTGTCCTTCGGGAATTGATGTACTCCAATTTCTGAGCATATTGGCACAAAACAACGCGTCATTGTGTTTAAAATAATTTTTAATCAAAAATTCCAATACAAATATTGAATGTTATGGGAACAATGCACACCAGCGCCACTTTGACAGTTGCCAACCCCATTATGTAAGTACCGGTAAAATGGGGCGATTAGGGATTGAGAGGCGAATCGGGAAAAACCCGGGAAAATCTTTCGACGCTCAATATAAGTTTTATATTCGTTGCAAAATCTTCCATTTTTTGTAGTTTAATAGTAGAATGTTGAAAGTTCACAAAACAACTCTGAATATGCATGATAATAGCTGCTAACTTATAAAAAATCGCGTTTCAAATTAACTTCCTGTGGTGGTAATTATTTTAGTGCTAGAAACTTTGCTCTCTTTTATTTATTTGATAATAATAGAAGACGACTATGATTTATAAACTTTATTTAGTGTTTGAACCAGCATATATATTAAAGGTAAGTCTCAGTTGTTATTGGTTTTAATGTATTTGATTAAATAAAAATACATGTAAAAATCTGTTGTTTTTGGGGATATTGGGGACGTCTTAGGTACAAATAACAACGAAAAAGGGGTCAATTGGGATGAGAATACGTGAAATGGAAACGACCTAAGTATAAATAGGTACAGGTTTGTAGGGTTGTCTATGTAGTTATAACAATATTTTTTAAATTTGTTGGTAAAAATCTGGTTTATTCGAAGCGAAATTGGGAATAAGTCTTTAGTTGAAATAGATAAGCAATTTAATATAAGTAAGTCGATTTTGCAGAGACATGTAACAAGATCAATGAAATCTCAAGGTGGACAAAAATGTCTAAGTAATACATAATAAAATATTTAATATTTGTTCAGAGTGGGGGTATTCATTGATTAATCCATGGAATAACCGACACACCTAATCTCTTAACCCAGATAGAAATATCAGCACTGTCGATTGCACCTATAATTGAGGTGATGTCTGCCATGTACTTTTGTCAGTTTTTCAATTTTTTTTATTGATCGTCACTTTGTTGGTGCAACTAAATAAATAAATAAATTAAAACTATATATAAAAAAAAAAAGTGTGTGTGTCCGCTCCGACGCACGACTGGAGTTTACTGGATATAAAAAATTAAACGAAACAATACGAGAAATAGTTCTATATTACGACAACACGATACACTACAGATTATTAACAAATTAACGAGACACAAAACAAACGACTAACAAATATATGAAAATACAATAATGAGAGAAACGCGCGATCAGTACGAGGCTTTGTGGCGGACTGCCGGCGCATGTACTAGCATGTCACACGAAATGCGCATAACGCATTTCGTGTGACATGCTAGTACGATTTTGGTCCCCATAATTTTCATACCCCGG